>NW_026904134.1:0-109919 GCF_024500275.1 Phycodurus eques | reverse complement strand
CTCCGAGAGGCTTGGAAGAGACCTCATCTGAAAGGTGGATTCACAACGATCGAGTGTGTCGAACGTCAGCCCACAAGCTCAAACTTAAGGGTTCAAAAGTTCTGCCGAAATCACATAGGTCGTCATGTTACAATTTAGTCAATAAAGGCCTACTACTGGAGCGAAACGGAATGCTTCGACGCTCGTGTTTCGGCCGCACGACCTCCGAGAGGCTTGGAAAAGACGTCATCTGAAAGGTGGCTTCAAAACGATCGAGTGTGTCGAATGTCAACCTACTAGCTCAAACTTAAGGGTTCAAAAGTTCTGCCAAAATCACATAGGTCGTCATGTTCCAAATTACTCAATAAAGGCCTACTACTGGAGCAAAACTGAATGCTTTGACAGTCGCCGCTCGGCCGCACGAAGTCTGAGAGGCTTGGAAGAGACGTCATCTGAAAGGTGGTTTCACAACGATCGAGTGTGTCGAACGTCAGCCCACAAGCTCAAACTTAAGGGTTCAAAAGTTCTGCCGAAATCACATCGGTCGTCATGTTACAATTTAGACAATAAAGGCCTACTACTGGAGCGAAACGGAATGCTTCGATGCTCGTGTTTCGGCCGCACGACCTACGAGAGGCTTGGAAAAGACCTCATTTGAAAGGTGGATTCAAAACGATCGAGTGTGTCGAATGTCAGCCGACTAGCTCAAACTTAAGGGTTCAAACGTTCTGCCGAAATCACATAGGTGGTCATGTTTCAATTTAGTCAATAAAGGCCTCCTACTGGAGCGAAACGGAATGCCTCGACGCTCGTGTTTCAGACGCACGACCTCCGAGAGGCTTGGAAGAGCCCTCATCTGACAGGTGGATTCAAAACGATCGAGTGTATCGAATGTCAGCCGACTAGCTCAAACTTAAGGGTTCAAAAGTTCTGCCGAAATCACATAGGTCGTCATGTTACAAATTAGTCAATGTAGGCCTACAACTGGAGCGAAATGGAATGCTTCGACGCTCGTGTTTTCGGCCGCACGACCTCCGAGAGGATTGGAAGAGACCTCATTTGAAAGGTGGATTCAAAACGATCGAGTGCGTCGAACGTCAGCCCACGAGCTCAAACTTAAGGGTTCAAAAGTTCTGCCGAAATCACATAGGTCGTCATGTTACAAATTAGTCAATGTAGGCCTAATACTGGAGCGAAATGGAATGCTTCGACGCTCGTGTTTTCGGCGGCACGACTTCCGAGAGGCTTGGAAGTGACCTCATCTGAAAGGTGGATTCAAAACGATCGAGTGTGTCGAATGTCAGTCTACTAGCTCAAACTTAAAGGTTCAAAAGTTCTGCCGAAATCACATAGGTCGTCATGTTACAATTTTGTCAATAAAGGCCTATTACTGGAGCGAAACGGAATGCTTCGACGCTCGTGTTTCGGCCGCACGACCTCCGAGAGGCTTGGAAAAGACGTCATCTGAAAGGTGGCTTCAAAACGATCGAGTGTGTCGAATGTCAGCCTACTAGCTCAAACTTAAGGGTTCAAAAGTTCTGCCGAAATCACATAGGTCGTCATGTTCCAAATTACTCAATAAAGGCCTACTACTGGAGCAAAACTGAATGCTTTGACAGTCGCCGCTCGGCCGCACGAAGTCTGAGAGGCTTGGAAGAGATGTCATCTGAAAGGTGGTTTCACAACGATCGAGTGTGTCGAACGTCAGCCCACAAGCTCAAACTTAAGGGTTCTAAAGTTCTGCCGAATTCACATAGGTCGACATCTTACAATTTAGTCAATAAAGGCCTACTATTGGAGCGAAACGGAATGCTTCGAAGCTCGTGTTTCGGCTGCACGAACTCCGAGAGGATTGGAAGAGACCTCATCTGAAAGGTGGATTCACAACGATCGAGTGTGTCGAACGTCAGCCCACTAGCTCAAACTTAAGGGTTCAAAAGTTCTGCCGAAATCACATAGGTCGTCATGTTTCAATTTTGTCAATAAATGCCTACTACTGGAGCGAAACGGAATGCTTCGACGCTCGTGTTTCAGCAGCACGACCTCCGAGAGGCTTGGAAGAGACCTCATCTGAAAGGTGGATTCAAAACGATCGAGTGTGTCGAATGTCAGTCGACTAGCTCAAACGTAAAGGTTCAAAAGTTCTGCCGAAATCACATAGGTCGTCATGTTAAAATTTAGTCAATATAGGCCTACTACTGGAGCGAAACGGAATGCTTCAACGCTCGTGTTTCGGCCGCACGACCTCCGAGAGGCTTGGAAGAGACCTCATCTGAAAGGTGGATTCACAACGATCGAGTGTGTCGAACGTCAGCCCACTAGCTCAAACTTAAGGGTTCAAAAGTTCTGCCGAAATCACATAGGTGGTCATGTTTCAATTTAGTCAATAAAGGCCTACTACTGGAGCCAAACTGAATGCTTCGACGCTCGTGTTTCAGCCGCACGACCTCCGAGAGGCTTGGAAGAGACCTCATCTGAAAGGTGGATTCAAAACGATCGAGTGTGTCGACTGTCAGTCTACTAGCTTAAACTTAAAGGTTCAAAAGTTATGCCGAAATCACATAGGTCGTCATGTTACAATTTAGTCAATAAAGGCCTCCTACTGGAGCGAAACGGAAGTCTTCGATGCTCGTGTTTCGGCCGCACGACCTCCGAGCAGCTTGGAAAAGACGTCATCTGAAAGGGGGTTTCACAACGATCGAGCGTGTCGAACGTCAGCCCACGAGCTTAAACTTAAGGGTTCAAAATTTCTACCGAAATCACATAGGTCGTCATGTTACAATTTTTTCAATAAAGGCCTCCTACTGGAGCGAAACGGAATGCTTCGATGCTCGTGTTTCGGCCGCACGAAATCCGAGAGGCTTGGAAGAGACCTCATTTGAAAGGTGGATTCAAAACGATCGAGTGTGTCGAACGTCAGCCCACAAGCTCAAACTTAAGGGTTCAAAAGTTCTGCCGAAATCACATAGGTCGTCATGTTACAATTTAGTCAATAAAGGCCTACTACTGGAGCGAAACGGAATGCTTCGACGCTCGTGTTTCGGCCGCACGACCTCCGAGAAGCTTGGAAAAGACGTCATCTGAAAGGTGGATTCAAAAAGATCGTGTGTGTCGAAGGTCAGCCTACTAGCTCAAACTTAAGGGTTCTAAAGTTCTGCCGAAATCACATAGGTCGTCATGTTTCAATTTAGTCAATAAAGGCCTACAACTGGAGCGAAACGGAATGCTTCGACGCTCGTGTTTCAGCCGCACGACCTCCGAGAGGCTTGGAAGAGACCTCATCTGAAAGGTGGATTCACAACGATCAAGTGTGTCGAACGTCAGCCCACAAGCTCAAACTTAAGGGTTCAAAGGTTCTGCCGAAATCACATAGGTCGTCATGCTACAATTTAGTCAATAAAGGCCAACTACTGGAGCGAAACGGAATGCTTCGACGCTCGTGTTTCGGCCGCACGACCTCCGAGAGGCTTGGAAAAGACGTCATCTGAAAGGTGGATTCACAACGATCGAGTGTGTCGAACGTCAGCCCACAATCTCAACCTTAAGGGTTCAAAAGTTCTGCCGAAATCACATAGGTCGTCATGTTACAATTTAGTCAATAAAGGCCTACGACTGGAGCGAAACGGAATGCTTCGACGCTCGTGTTTCGGCCGCACGACCTACGAGAGGCTTGGAAGAGACCTCATCTGAAAGGTGGATTCCCAACGATCGAGTGTGTCGAACGTCAGCCCACAATCTCAAACTTAAGGGTTCAAAAGTTCTGCCGAAATCACATAGGTCGTCATGTTTCAATTTAGTCAATAAAGGCCTACTCCTGGAGCGCAACGGAATGCTTCGACGCTCGTGTTTCAGCCGCACGACCTCCGAGCGGATTGGAAGAGACCTCATTTGAAAGGTGATTCAAAACGATCGAGTGCGTCGAACGTCAGCCCACGAGCTCAAACTTAAGGGTTCAAAAGTTCTGCCGAAATCACATAGGTCGTCATGTTACAATTTAGTCAATAAAGGCCTACTATTGGAGCGAAACGGAATGCTTCGACGCTCGTGTTTCGGCCGCACGACCTCCGAGAGGCTTGGAAAAGACGTCATCTGAAAGGTGGCTTCAAAACGATCGAGTGTGTCGAACGTCAGCCCACTAGCTCAAACTTAAGGGTTCAAAAGTTCTGCCGAAATCACATAGGTCGTCATGTTTCAATTTAGTCAATAAAGGCCTACTCCTGGAGCACAACGGAATGCTTCGACGCTCTTGTTTCGGCTGCACGAACTCCGAGAGGATTGGAAGAGACCTCATCTGAAAGGTGGATTCACAACGATCGAGTGCGTCGAATGTCAGCCCACTAGCTCAAACTTAAGGGTTCAAAAGTTCTGCCAAAATAACACAGGTCGTCATGTTTCAATTTAGTCAATAAAGGCCTTCGACTGGAACGAAACGGAATGCTTCGACGCTCGTGTTTCGGCCGCACGACCTCTGAGAGGCTTGGAAGAGACCTCATCTGAAAGGTGGATTCACAACGATCGAGTGTGTCGAACGTCAGTCCACAAATTCAAACTTAAGGGTTCTAAAGTTCTGCCGAAATCACATAGGTCGACATGTTACAATTTAGTCAATAAAGGCCTACTATTGGAGCGAAACGGAATGCTTCGACGCTCGTGTTTCGGCCGCACGACCTCCGAGAAGCTTGGACAAGACGTCATCTGAAAGGTGTATTCAAAACGATCGAGTGTGTCGAAGGTCAGCCTACTAGCTCAAACTTAAGGGTTCTAAAGTTCTGCCGAAATCACATAGGTCGACATGTTACAATTTAGTCAATAAAGGCCTAGTATTGGAGCGAAACGGAATGCTTCGAAGCTCGTGTTTCGGCTGCACGAACTCCGAGAGGATTGGAAGAGACCTCATCTAAAAGGTGGATTCACAACGATCGAGTGTGTCGAACGTCAGCCCACTAGCTCAAACTTAAGGGTTCAAAAGCTCTGCCGAAATCATATCGGTCGTCATGTTACAATTTAGTCAATAAAGGCCTACGACTAGAGCGACACGGAATGCTTCGACGCTAGTGTTTCGGCCGCACGACCTCCGAGAGGCTTGGAAGAGACCTCATCTGAAAGGTGGATTCACAACGATAGAGTGTGTCGAACGTCAGCCCACAAGCTCAAACTTAAGGGTTCAAAAGTTCTGCCGAAATCACATAGGTCGTCATGTTACAATTTAGTCAATAAAGGCCTACTACTGGAGCGAAACGGAATGCTTCGACGCTCGTGTTTCGGCCGCACGACCTCCGAGAGGCTTGGAAAAGACGTCATCTGAAAGGTGGCTTCAAAACGATCGAGTGTGTCGAATGTCAACCTACTAGCTCAAACTTAAGGGTTCAAAAGTTCTGCCGAAATCACATAGGTCGTCATGTTCCAAATTACTCAATAAAGGCCTACTACTGGAGCAAAACTGAATGCTTTGACAGTCGCCGCTCGGCCGCACGAAGTCTGAGAGGCTTGGAAGAGACGTCATCTGAAAGGTGGTTTCACAACGATCGAGTGTGTCGAACGTCAGCCCACAAGCTCAAACTTAAGGGTTCAAAAGTTCTGCCGAAATCACATCGGTCGTCATGTTACAATTTAGAAAATAAAGGCCTACTACTGGAGCGAAACGGAATGCTTCGATGCTCGTGTTTCGGCCGCACGACCTACGAGAGGCTTGGAAAAGACCTCATTTGAAAGGTGGATTCAAAACGATCGAGTGTGTCGAATGTCAGCCGACTAGCTCAAACTTAAGGGTTCAAACGTTCTGCCGAAATCACATAGGTGGTCATGTTTCAATTTAGTCAATAAAGGCCTCCTACTGGAGCGAAACGGAATGCCTAAACGCTCGTGTTTCAGACGCACGACCTCCGAGAGGCTTGGAAGAGACCTCATCTGACAGGTGGATTCAAAACGATCGAGTGTATCGAATGTCAGCCGACTAGCTCAAACTTAAGGGTTCAAAAGGTCTGCCGAAATCACATAGGTCGTCATGTTACAATTTAGTCAATATAGGCCTACTACTGGAGCGAAACGGAATGCGTCGACGCTCGTGTTTCGGCCACACGACCTCCGAGAGGCTTGGAAGAGACCTCATCTGAAAGGTGGATTCACAACGATCGAGTGTGTCGAATGTCAGTCGACTAGCTCAAACGTAAAGGTTCAAAAGTTCTGCCTAAATCACATAGGTCGTCATGTTCCAAATTACTCAATAAAGGCCTACTACTGGAGCAAAACTGAATGCTTTGACAGTCGCCGCTCGGCCGCACGAAGTCTGAGAGGCTTGGAAGAGATGTCATCTGAAAGGTGGTTTCACAACGATCGAGTGTGTCGAACGTCAGCCCACAAGCTCAAACTTAAGGGTTCAAAAGTTCTGCCGAAATCACATAGGTCGTCATGTTACAATTTAGACAATAAAGGCCTACTACTGGAGCGAAACGGAATGCTTCGACGCTCCTGTTTTCGGCCGCACGACCTCCGAGAGGCTTGGAAGAGACCTCATTTGAAAGGTGGATTCAAAACGATCGAGTGCGTCGAACGTCAGCCCACGAGCTCAAACTTAAGGGTTCAAAAGTTCTGCCGAAATCACATAGGTCGTCATGTTACAAATTAGTCAATGTAGGCCTACAACTGGAGCGAAATGGAATGCTTCGACGCTCGTGTTTTCGGCCGCACGACCTCCGAGAGGATTGGAAGAGACCTCATTTGAAAGGTGGATTCAAAACGATCGAGTGCGTCGAACGTCAGCCCACGAGCTCAAACTTAAGGGTTCAAAAGTTCTGCCGAAATCACATAGGTCGTCATGTTACAAATTAGTCAATGTAGGCCTAATACTGGAGCGAAATGGAATGCTTCGACGCTCGTGTTTTCGGCGGCACGACTTCCGAGAGGCTTGGAAGTGACCTCATCTGAAAGGTGGATTCAAAACGATCGAGTGTGTCGAATGTCAGTCTACTAGCTCAAACTTAAGGGTTCAAAAGTTCTGCCGAAATCACATAGGTCGTCATGTTCCAAATTACTCAATAAAGGCCTACTACTGGAGCAAAACTGAATGCTTTGACAGTCGCCGCTCGGCCGCACGAAGTCTGAGAGGCTTGGAAGAGACGTCATCTGAAAGGTGGTTTCACAACGATCGAGTGTGTCGAACGTCAGCCCACAAGCTCAAACTTAAGGGTTCTAAAGTTCTGCCGAAATCACATAGGTCGACATCTTACAATTTAGTCAATAAAGGCCTACTATTGGAGCGAAACGGAATGCTTCGAAGCTCGTGTTTCGGCTGCACGAACTCCGAGAGGATTGGAAGAGACCTCATCTGAAAGGTGGATTCACAACGATCGAGTGTCGAACGTCAGCCCACTAGCTCAAACTTAAGGATTCAAAAGTTCTGCCGAAATCACATAGGTCGTCATGTTTCAATTTTGTCAATAAAGGCCTACTACTGGAGCGAAACGGAATGCTTCGACGCTCGTGTTTCAGCAGCACGACCTCCGAGAGGCTTGGAAGAGACCTCATCTGAAAGGTGGATTCAAAACGATCGAGTGTGTCGAATGTCAGTCGACTAGCTCAAACGTAAAGGTTCAAAAGTTCTGCCGAAATCACATAGGTCGTCATGTTAAAATTTAGTCAATATAGGCCTACTACTGGAGCGAAACGGAATGCTTCAACGCTCGTGTTTCGGCCGCACGACCTCCGAGAGGCTTGGAAGAGACCTCATCTGAAAGGTGGATTCACAACGATCGAGTGTGTCGAACGTCAGCCCACTAGCTCAAACTTAAGGGTTCAAAAGTTCTGCCGAAATCACATAGGTGGTCATGTTTCAATTTAGTCAATAAAGGCCTACTACTGGAGCGAAACTGAATGCTTCGACGCTCGTGTTTCAGCCGCACGACCTCCGAGAGGCTTGGAAGAGACCTCATCTGAAAGGTGGATTAAAAACAATCGAGTGTGTCGACTGTCAGTCTACTAGCTTAAACTTAAAGGTTCAAAAGTTATGCCGAAATCACATAGGTCGTCATGTTACAATTTAGTCAATAAAGGCCTCCTACTGGAGCGAAACGGAAGTCTTCGATGCTCGTGTTTCGGCCGCACGACCTCCGAGCAGCTTGGAAAAGACGTCATCTGAAAGGGGGTTTCACAACGATCGAGCGTGTCGAACGTCAGCCCACGAGCTTAAACTTAAGGGTTCAAAATTTCTACCGAAATCACATAGGTCGTCATGTTACAATTTTTTCAATAAAGGCCTCCTACTGGAGCGAAACGGAATGCTTCGATCCTCGTGTTTCGGCCGCACGAAATCCGAGAGGCTTGGAAGAGACCTCATTTGAAAGGTGGATTCAAAACGATCGAGTGTGTCGAACGTCAGCCCACAAGCTCAAACTTAAGGGTTCAAAAGTTCTGCCGAAATCACATAGGTCGTCATGTTACAATTTAGTCAATAAAGGCCTACTACTGGAGCGAAACGGAATGCTTCGACGCTCGTGTTTCGGCCGCACGACCTCCGAGAAGCTTGGAAAAGACGTCATCTGAAAGGTGGATTCAAAAAGATCGTGTGTGTCGAAGGTCAGCCTACTAGCTCAAACTTAAGGGTTCTAAAGTTCTGCCGAAATCACATAGGTCGACATGTTACAATTTAGTCAATAAAGGCCTACTATTGGAGCGAAACGGAATGCTTCGACGCTCGTGTTTCGGCCGCACGACCTACGAGAGGATTGGAAGAGACCTCATCTGAAAGGTGGATTCACAATGATCGAGTGTGTCGAACGTCAGCCCACAAGCTCAAACTTAAGGGTTCAAAAGTTCTGCCGAAATCACATAGGTCGTCATGTTCCAAATTACTCAATAAAGGCCTACTACTGGAGCGAAACTGAATGCTTTGATAGTCGCCGCTCGGCCGCACGAAGTCTGAGAGGCTTGGAAGAGACGTCATCTGAAAGGTGGTTTCACAACGATCGAGTGTGTCGAACGTCAGCCCACAAGCTCAAACTTAAGGGTTCAAAAGTTCTGCCGAAATCACATCGGTCGTCATGTTACAATTTAGACAATAAAGGCCTACTACTGGAGCGAAACGGAATGCTTCGATGCTCATGTTTCGGCCGCACGACCTACGAGAGGATTGGAAGAGACCTCATTTGAAAGGTGGATTCAAAACGATCGAGTGTGTCGAATGTCAGCCGACTAGCTCAAACTTAAGGGTTCAAAAGTTCTGCCGAAATCACATAGGTGGTCATGTTTCAATTTAGTCAATAAAGGCCTACTACTGGAGCGAAACGGAATGCCTCGACGCTCGTGTTTCAGCCGCACGACTTCCGAGAGGCTTGGAAGAGACCTCATCTGACAGGTGGATTCAAAACGATAGAGTGTGTCGAATGTCAGCAGACTAGCTCAAACTTAAGGGTTCAAAAGTTCTGCCGAAATCACATAGGTCGTCATGTTACAATTTAGTCAATATAGGCCTACTACTGGAGCGAAACGGAATGCTTCGACGCTCGTGTTTTGGGCGCACGACCTCCGAGAGGCTTGGAAGAGACCTCATCTGAAAGGTGGATTCACAACGATCGAGTGTGTCGAATGTCAGTCTACTAGCTCAAACTTAAGGGTTCAAAAGTTCTGCCGAAATCACATAGGTCGTCATGTTACAATTTAGTCAATAAAGGCCTACTACTGGAGCGAAACGGAATGCTTCGACGCTCGTGTTTCAGGCCGCACGACCTCCGAGAGGCTTGGAAGAGACCTCATCTGAAAGGTGGATTCAAAACGATCGAGTGTGTCGAACGTCAGCCTACTAGCTCAAACTTAAGGGTTCAAAAGTTCTGCCGAAATCACATAGGTCGTCATGTTTCAATTTAGTCAATAAAGGCCTACTACTGGAGCGAAACGGAATGCTTCGACGCTCGTGTTTCAGCCGCACGACCTCCGAGAGGCTTGGAAGAGACCTCATCTGAAAGGTGGATTCACAACGATCGAGTGTGTCGAACTGTCAGCCCACTAGCTCAAACTTAAGGGTTCAAAGGTTCTGCCGAAATCACATAGGTCGTCATGTTCCAAATTACTCAATAAAGGCCTACTACTGGAGCAAAACTGAATGCTTTGACAGTCGCCGCTTCGGCCGCACGAAGTCTGAGAGGCTTGGAAGAGACGTCATCTGAAAGGTGGTTTCACAACGATCGAGTGTGTCGAACGTCAGCCCACTAAGCTCAAACTTAAGGGTTCAAAAGTTCTGCCGAAATCACATAGGTCGTCATGTTACAATTTAGACAATAAAGGCCTACTACTGGAGCGAAACGGAATGCCTTCGACGCTCGTGTTTCGGCCTGCACGACCTCCGAGAGGCTTGGAAGAGAACTCATCTGAAAGGTGGATTCACAACGATCGAGTGTGTTCGAACGTCAGCCCACTATCTCAAACTTAAGGGTAAAAAGGTTCTGCCGAAATCACATAGGTCGTCATGTTTCAATTTAGTCAATAAAGGCCTACGACTGGAGCGAAACGGAATGCTTCGACGCTCGTGTTTCAGCCGCACGACCTCCGAGAGGATTGGAAGAGACCTCATCTGAAAGGTGGATTCAAAACGATCGAGTGTGTCGAAGGTCAGCCTACTAGCTCAAACTTAAGGGTTCAAAAGTTCTGCCTGAAATCACATAGGTCGTCATGTTACAATTTAGTCAATAAAGGCCTACTACTGGAGCAAAACGGAATGCTTCGACGCTCGTGTTTCGGCCGCACGACCTCCGAGAGGCTTGGAAAGATACGTCATCTGAAAGGTGGATTCACAACGATCGAGTGTGTCGAACGTCAGCCCACTAGCTCAAACTTAAGGGTTCAAAAGTTCTGCCGAAATCACATAGGTCGTCATGTTACAATTTAGTCAATAAAGGCCTACTACTGGAGCGAAACGGAATGCTTCGACGCTCGTGTTTCAGCCGCACCACCTCCGAGAGGATTGGAAGAGACCTCATCTGAAAGGTGGATTCAAAACGATCGAGTGTGTCGAACGTCAGCCCACGAGCTCAAACTTAAGGGTTCAAAAGTTCTGCCGAAATCACATAGGTCGTCATGTTACAAATTAGTCAATACAGGCCTACTACTGGAGCGAAACGGAATGCTTCGATGCTCGTGTTTCGGCCGCACGACCTACGAGAGGCTTGGAAGAGACCTCATCTGAAAGGTGGATTCAAAACGATCGAGTGTGTCGAATGTCAGCCGACTAGCTCAAACTTAAGGGTTCAAAAGTTCTGCCGAAATCACATAGGTCGTCATGTTACAATTTAGTCAATAAAGGCCTACTACTGGAGCGAAACGGAATGCTTCGACGCTCGTGTTTCGGCCGCACGACCTCCGAGAGGCTTGGAAGAGACGTCATCTGAAAGGTGGATTCACAACGATCGAGTGTGTCGAACGTCAGCCCACTAGCTCAAACTTAAGGGTTCAAAAGTTCTGCCGAAATCACATAGGTCGTCATGTTACAATTTAGTCAATAAAGGCCTACTACTGGAGCGAAACGGAATGCTTCGACGCTCGTGTTTCAGCCGCACGACCTCCGAGAGGATTGGAAGAGACCTCATCTGAAAGGTGGATTCACAACGATCGAGTGCGTCGAATGTCAGCCCACTAGCTCAAACTTAAGGGTTCAAAAGTTCTGCCGAAATCACATAGGTCGTCATGTTACAATTAGTCAATAAAGGCCTACTACTGGAGCGAAACGGAATGCTTCGACGCTCGTGTTTCGGCCGCACGACCTACGAGAGGCTTGGAAGAGACCTCATTTGAAAGGTGGATTCAAAACGATCGAGTGTGTCGAATGTCAGCCCACTAGCTCAAACTTAAGGGTTCAAAAGTTCTGCCGAAATCACATAGGTCGTCATGTTACAATTTAGTCAATGTAGGCCTACTACTGGAGCGAAACGGAATGCTTCGACGCTCGTGTTTCGGCCGCACGACCTCCGAGAGGCTTGGAAGAGACGTCATCTGAAAGGTGTATTCAAAACGATCGAGTGTGTCGAAGGTCAGCCTACTAGCACAAACTTCAGGGTTCTAAAGTTCTGCCGAAATCACATAGGTCGACATGTTACAATTTATTCAATAAAGGCCTAGTATTGGAGCGAAACGGAATGCTTCGAAGCTCGTGTTTCGGCTGCACGAACTCCGAGAGGATTCGAAGAGACCTCATCTAAAAGGTGGATTCACAACGATCGAGTGTGTCGAACGTCAGCCCACTAGCTCAAACTTAAGGGTTCAAAAGCTCTGCCGAAATCATATCGGTCGTCATGTTACAATTTAGTCAATAAAGGCCTACGACTAGTGCGAAACGGAATGCTTCGACGCTTGTGTTTCGGCTGCACGACCTCCGAGAGGCTTGGAAGAGAACTCATCTGAAAGGTGGATTCACAACGATCGAGTGTGTCGAACGTCAGCCCACTATCTCAAACTTAAGGGTAAAAAAGTTCTGCCGAAATCACATAGGTCGTCATGTTACAATTTAGTCAATAAAGGCCTACTACTGGAGCGAAACGGAATGCTTCGACACTCTTGTTTTAGCCGCACGACCTCCAAGAGGATTGGAAGAGACCTCATCTGAAAGGTGGATTCACAACGATCGAGTGCGTCGAATGTCAGCCCACTAGCTCAAACTTAAGGGTTCAAAAGTTCTGCCAAAATCACACAGGTCGTCATGTTTCAATTTAGTCAATAAAGGCCTACTACTGGAGCGAAACGGAATGCTTCGACGCTCGTGCTTCAGCCGCACGACCTACGAGAGGATTGGAAGAGACCTAATTTGAAAGGTGGATTCAAAACGATCGAGTGCGTCGAACGTCAGCCCACGAGCTCAAACTTAAGGGTTCAAAAGTTCTGCCGAAATCACATAGGTCGTCATGTTACAATTTAGTCAATATAGGCCTACTACTGGAGCGAAACGGAATGCTTCGACGCTCGTGTTTCGGCCGCACGACCTCCGAGAAGCTTGGAAAAGACGTCATCTGAAAGGTGTATTCAAAACGATCGAGTGTGTCGAAGGTCAGCCTACTAGCACAAACTTCAGGGTTCTAAAGTTCTGCCGAAATCACATAGGTCGACATGTTACAATTTATTCAATAAAGGCCTAGTATTGGAGCGAAACGGAATGCTTCGAAGCTCGTGTTTCGGCTGCACGAACTCCGAGAGGATTCGAAGAGACCTCATCTAAAAGGTGGATTCACAACGATCGAGTGTGTCGAACGTCAGCCCACTAGCTCAAACTTAAGGGTTCAAAAGCTCTGCCGAAATCATATCGGTCGTCATGTTACAATTTAGTCAATAAAGGCCTACGACTAGTAGCGAAACGGAATGCTTCGACGCTTGTGTTTCGGCTGCACGACCTCCGAGAGGCTTGGAAGAGAACTCATCTGAAAGGTGGATTCACAACGATCGAGTGTGTCGAACGTCAGCCCACTATCTCAAACTTAAGGGTAAAAAAGTTCTGCCGAAATCACATAGGTCGTCATGTTACAATTTAGTCAATAAAGGCCTACTACTGGAGCGAAACGGAATGCTTCGACGCTCGTGTTTCGGCCGCACGACCTCCGAGAAGCTTGGAAAAGACGTCATCTGAAAGGTGGATTCAAAAAGATCGAGTGTGTCGAAGGTCAGCCTACTAGCTCAAACTTAAGGGTTCTAAAGTTCTGCCGAAATCACATAGGTCGACATGTTACAATTTAGTCAATAAAGGCCTACTATTGGAGCGAAACGGAATGCTTCGACGCTCGTGTTTCGGCCGCACGACCTACGAGAGGATTGGAAGAGACCTCATCTGAAAGGTGGATTCACAATGATCGAGTGTGTCGAACGTCAGCCCACAAGCTCAAACTTAAGGGTTCAAAAGTTCTGCCGAAATCACATAGGTCGTCATGTTCCAAATTACTCAATAAAGGCCTACTACTGGAGCGAAACTGAATGCTTTGATAGTCGCCGCTCGGCCGCACGAAGTCTGAGAGGCTTGGAAGAGACGTCATCTGAAAGGTGGATTCAAAACGATCGAGTGTGTCGAATGTCAGCCGACTAGCTCAAACTTAAGGGTTCAAAAGTTCTGCCGAAATCACATAGGTGGTCATGTTTCAATTTAGTCAATAAAGGCCTACTACTGGAGCGAAACGGAATGCCTCGACGCTCGTGTTTCAGCCGCACGACTTCCGAGAGGCTTGGAAGAGACCTCATCTGACAGGTGGATTCAAAACGATCGAGTGTGTCGAATGTCAGCAGACTAGCTCAAACTTAAGGGTTCAAAAGTTCTGCCGAAATCACATAGGTCGTCATGTTACAATTTAGTCAATATAGGCCTACTACTGGAGCGAAACGGAATGCTTCGACGCTCGTGTTTTGGGCGCACGACCTCCGAGAGGCTTGGAAGAGACCTCATCTGAAAGGTGGATTCACAACGATCGAGTGTGTCGAATGTCAGTCTACTAGCTCAAACTTAAAGGTTCAAAAGTTCTGCCTAAATCACATAGGTCGTCATGTTACAATTTAGTCAATAAAGGCCTCCTACTGGAGCGAAACGGAATGCTTCGACGCTCGTGTTTCAGCCGCACGACCTCCGAGAGGCTTGAAAAAGACGTCATCTGAAAGGTGGCTTTAAAACGATCGAGTGTGTCGACCGTCAGCCCACGAGCTCAAACTTAAGGGTTCAAAAGTTCTGCCGAAATCACATAGGTCGTCATGTTTCAATTTAGTCAATAAAGGCCTACAACTGGAGCGAAACGGAATGCTTCGACGCTCGTGTTTCAGCCGCACGACCTCCGAGAGGCTTGGAAGAGACCTCATCTGAAAGGTGGATTCACAACGATCAAGTGTGTCGAACGTCAGCCCACAAGCTCAAACTTAAGGGTTCAAAGGTTCTGCCGAAATCACATAGGTCGTCATGCTACAATTTAGTCAATAAAGGCCAACTACTGGAGCGAAACGGAATGCTTCGACGCTCGTGTTTCGGCCGCACGACCTCCGAGAGGCTTGGAAAAGACGTCATCTGAAAGGTGGATTCACAACGATCGAGTGTGTCGAACGTCAGCCCACAATCTCAACCTTAAGGGTTCAAAAGTTCTGCCGAAATCACATAGGTCGTCATGTTACAATTTAGTCAATAAAGGCCTACGACTGGAGCGAAACGGAATGCTTCGACGCTCGTGTTTCGGCCGCACGACCTACGAGAGGCTTGGAAGAGACCTCATCTGAAAGGTGGATTCCCAACGATCGAGTGTGTCGAACGTCAGCCCACAATCTCAAACTTAAGGGTTCAAAAGTTCTGCCGAAATCACATAGGTCGTCATGTTTCAATTTAGTCAATAAAGGCCTACTCCTGGAGCGCAACGGAATGCTTCGACGCTCGTGTTTCAGCCGCACGACCTCCGAGCGGATTGGAAGAGACCTCATTTGAAAGGTGGATTCAAAACGATCGAGTGCGTCGAACGTCAGCCCACGAGCTCAAACTTAAGGGTTCAAAAGTTCTGCCGAAATCACATAGGTCGTCATGTTACAATTTAGTCAATAAAGGCCTACTATTGGAGCGAAACGGAATGCTTCGACGCTCGTGTTTCGGCCGCACGACCTCCGAGAGGCTTGGAAGTGACCTCATCTGAAAGGTGGATTCAAAACGATCGAGTGTGTCGAATGTCAGTCTACTAGCTCAAACTTAAAGGTTCAAAAGTTCTGCCGAAATCACATAGGTCGTCATGTTACAATTTTGTCAATAAAGGCCTATTACTGGAGCGAAACGGAATGCTTCGACGCTCGTGTTTCGGCCGCACGACCTCCGAGAGGCTTGGAAAAGACGTCATCTGAAAGGTGGCTTCAAAACGATCGAGTGTGTCGAATGTCAGCCTACTAGCTCAAACTTAAGGGTTCAAAAGTTCTGCCGAAATCACATAGGTCGTCATGTTCCAAATTACTCAATAAAGGCCTACTACTGGAGCAAAACTGAATGCTTTGACAGTCGCCGCTCGGCCGCACGAAGTCTGAGAGGCTTGGAAGAGACGTCATCTGAAAGGTGGTTTCACAACGATCGAGTGTGTCGAACGTCAGCCCACAAGCTCAAACTTAAGGGTTCTAAAGGTTCTGCCGAAATCACATAGGTCGACATCTTACAATTTAGTCAATAAAGGCCTACTATTGGAGCGAAACGGAATGCTTCGAAGCTCGTGTTTCGGCTGCACGAACTCCGAGAGGATTGGAAGAGACCTCATCTGAAAGGTGGATTCACAACGATCGAGTGTGTCGAACGTCAGCCCACTAGCTCAAACTTAAGGGTTCAAAAGTTCTGCCGAAATCACATAGGTCGTCATGTTTCAATTTTGTCAATAAAGGCCTACTACTGGAGCGAAACGGAATGCTTCGACGCTCGTGTTTCAGCAGCACGACCTCCGAGAGGCTTGGAAGAGACCTCATCTGAAAGGTGGATTCAAAACGATCGAGTGTGTCGAATGTCAGTCGACTAGCTCAAACGTAAAGGTTCAAAAGTTCTGCCTAAATCACATAGGTCGTCATGTTCCAAATTACTCAATAAAGGCCTACTACTGGAGCAAAACTGAATGCTTTGACAGTCGCCGCTCGGCCGCACGAAGTCTGAGAGGCTTGGAAGAGACGTCATCTGAAAGGTGGTTTCACAACGATCGAGTGTGTCGAACGTCAGCCCACAAGCTCAAACTTAAGGGTTCAAAAGTTCTGCCAAAATCAAATAGGTCGTCATGTTACAATTTAGACAATAAAGGCCTACTACTGGAGCGAAACGGAATCCTTCGACGCTCGTGTTTCGGCTGCACGACCTCCGAGAGGCTTGGAAGAGAACTCATCTGAAAGGTGGATTCACAACGATCGAGTGTGTTGAACGTCAGCCCACTATCTCAAACTTAAGGGTAAAAAGGTTCTGCCGAAATCACATAGGTCGTCATGTTTCAATTTAGTCAATAAAGGCCTACAACTGGAGCGAAACGGAATGCTTCGACGCTCGTGTTTTCGGCGGCACGACTTCCGAGAGGCTTGGAAGTGACCTCATCTGAAAGGTGGATTCAAAACGATCGAGTGTGTCGAATGTCAGTCTACTAGCTCAAACTTAAAGGTTCAAAAGTTCTGCCGAAATCACATAGGTCGTCATGTTACAATTTAGACAATAAAGGCCTACTACTGGAGCAAAACTGAATGCTTTGACAGTCGCCGCTCGGCCGCACGAAGTCTGAGAGGCTTGGAAGAGACGTCATCTGAAAGGTGGTTTCACAACGATCGAGTGTGTCGAACGTCAGCCCACAAGCTCAAACTTAAGGGTTCAAAAGTTCTGCCGAAATCACATCGGTCGTCATGTTACAATTTAGACAATAAAGGCCTACTACTGGAGCGAAACGGAATGCTTCGATGCTCGTGTTTCGGCCGCACAACCTACGAGAGGCTTGGAAGAGACCTCATCTGACAGGTGGATTCAAAACGATCGAGTGTGTCGAATGTCAGCCGACTAGCTCAAACTTAAGGGTTCAAAAGTTCTGCCGAAATCACATAGGTCGTCATGTTACAATTTAGTCAATAAAGGCCTCCTACTGGAGCGAAACGGAATGCTTCGACGCTCGTGTTTCGGCCGCACGACCTCCGAGAGGCTTGGTAAAGACGTCAGCTGAAAGGTGGCTTCAAAACGATCGAGTGTGTCGAATGTCAGCCCTCTAGGGCAAACTTAAGGGTTCAAAAGTTCTGCCGAAATCACATAGGTCGTCATGTTCCAAATTACTCAATAAATGCCTACTACTGGAGCGAAACGGAATGCTTCGACACTCTTGTTTCAGCCGCACGACCTCCAAGAGGATTGGAAGAGACCTCATCTGAAAGGTCGATTCACAACGATCGAGTGCGTCGAATGTCAGCCCACTAGCTCAAACTTAAGGGTTCAAAAGTTCTGCCAAAATCACACAGGTCGTCATGTTTCAATTTAGTCAATAAAGGCCTACTACTGGAGCGAAACGGAATGCTTCGACGCTCGTGCTTCAGCCGCACGACCTACGAGAGGATTGGAAGAGACCTAATTTGAAAGGTGGATTCAAAACGATCGAGTGCGTCGAACGTCAGCCCACGAGCTCAAACTTAAGGGTTCAAAAGTTCTGCCGAAATCACATAGGTCGTCATGTTACAATTTAGTCAATATAGGCCTACTACTGGAGCGAAACGGAATGCTTCGACGCTCGTGTTTCGGCCGCACGACCTCCGAGAAGCTTGGAAAAGACGTCATCTGAAAGGTGTATTCAAAACGATCGAGTGTGTCGAAGGTCAGCCTACTAGCACAAACTTCAGGGTTCTAAAGTTCTGCCGAAATCACATAGGTCGACATGTTACAATTTAGTCAATAAAGGCCTAGTATTGGAGCGAAACGGAATGCTTCGAAGCTCGTGTTTCGGCTGCACGAACTCCGAGAGCATTCGAAGAGACCTCATCTAAAAGGTGGATTCACAACGATCGAGTGTGTCGAACGTCAGCCCACTAGCTCAAACTTAAGGGTTCAAAAGCTCTGCCGAAATCATATCGGTCGTCATGTTACAATTTAGTCAATAAAGGCCTACGACTAGAGCGAAACGGAATGCTTCGACGCTTGTGTTTCGGCTGCACGACCTCCGAGAGGCTTGGAAGAGAACTCATCTGAAAGGTGGATTCACAACGATCGAGTGTGTCGAACGTCAGCCCACTATCTCAAACTTAAGGGTAAAAAAGTTCTGCCGAAATCACATAGGTCGTCATGTTTCAATTTAGTCAATAAAGGCCTGCAACTGGAGCGAAACGGAATGCTTCGACGCTCGTGTTTCGGCCGCACGACCTCCGAGAGGCTTGGAAGAGACCTAATCGGAAAGGTGGATTCACAACGATCGAGTGTGTCAAACGTCAGCCCACAATCTCAAACTTAAGGGTACAAAAGTTCTGCCGAAATCACATAGGTCGTCATGTTACAATTTAGTCAATAAATGCCGACTACTGGAGCGAAACGGAATGCTTCGACACTCGTGTTTCGGCCGCACGCCCTCCGAGAGGCTTGGAAGAGACCTCATCTGAAAGATGGATTCACAACGATCGAGTGTGTCAAACGTCAGCCCACTAGTTCAAACTTAAGGGTTCAAAAGTTCTGCCGAAATCACATAGGTCGTCATGTTACAAATTAGTCAATGTAGGCCTACTACTGGAGCGAAACGGAATGCTTCGACGCTCGTCTTTCGTCCGCACGACCTCCAGGAGGCTTGGAAGAGACCTCATCTGACAGGTGGATTCAAAACGATCGAGTGTGTCGAATGTCAGCCGACTAGCTCAAACTTAAGGGTTAAAAAGTTCTGCCGAAATCACATAGGTGGTCATGTTTCAATTTAGTCAATAAAGGCCTCCTACTGGAGCGAAATGGAATGCTTCGACGCTCGTGTTTCGGCCGCACGACCTCCGAGAGGCTTGGTAAAGACGTCAGCTGAAAGGTGGCTTCAAAACGATCGAGTGCGTCGAACGTCAGCCCACGAGCTCAAACTTAAGGGTTCAAAAGCTCTGCCGAAATCATATCGGTCGTCATGTTACTATTTAGTCAATAAAGGCCTACGACTGGAGCGAAACGGAATGCCTCGACGCTTGTGTTTCGGCCGCACGACCTCTGAGAGGCTTGGAAGACAACTCATCTGAAAGGTGGATTCACAACGATCGAGTGTGTCAAACGTCAGCCCACTAGCTCAAACTTAAGGGTTCAAAAGTTCTTCCGAAATCACATAGGTCGTCATGTTTCAATTTAGTCAATAAAGGGCTACAACTGGAGCGAAACGGAATGCTTCGACGCTCTTGTTTCAGCCGCACGACCTCCAAGAGGCTTGGAAGAGACCTCATCTGAAAGGTGGATTCACAACGATCGAGTGTCTCGAACGTCAGCCCACTAGCTCAAACTTAAGGGTTCAAACGTTCTGCTGAAATCACATAGGTCGTCATGTTTCAATTTAGTCAATAAAGGCCGACTCCTGGAGCGCAACGGAATGCTTCGACGCTCGTGTTTCGGCCGCACGAACTCCGAGAGGATTGGAAGAGACCTCATCTGACAGGTGGATTCAAAACGATCGAGTGTGTCGAAGGTCAGCCTACTAGCTCAAACTTAAGGGTTCTAAAGTTCTGCCGAAATCACATAGGTCGACATCTTACAATTTAGTCAATAAAGGCCTACTATTGGAGCGAAACGGAATGCTTCGAAGCTCGTGTTTCGGCTGCACGAACTCCGAGAGGACTGGAAGAGACCTCATCTGAAAGGTGGATTCACAACGATCGAGTGTCTCGAACGTCAGCCCACTAGCTCAAACTTAAGGGTTCAAAAGTTCTGCCAAAATCACACAGGTCGTCATGTTTCAATTTAGTCAATAAAGGCCTACTACTGGAGCGAAACGGAATGCTTCGACGCTCGTGCTTCAGCCGCACGACCTACGAGAGGATTGGAAGAGACCTAATTTGAAAGGTGGATTCAAAACGATCGAGTGCGTCGAACGTCAGCCCACGAGCTCAAACTTAAGGGTTCAAAAGTTCTGCCGAAATCACATAGGTCGTCATGTTTCAATTTAGTCAATAAAGGCCGACTCCTGGAGCGCATCGGAATGCTTCGACGCTTGTGTTTCGGCCGCACGAACTCCGAGAGGATTGGAAGAGACCTAATTTGAAAGGTGGATTCAAAACGATCGAGTGCGTCGAACGTCAGCCCACGAGCTCAAACTTAAGGGTTCAAAAGTTCTGCCGAAATCACATAGGTCGTCATGTTACAATTTAGTCAATATAGGCCTACTACTGGAGCGAAACGGAATGCTTCGACGCTCGTGTTTCGGCCGCACGACCTCCGAGAAGCTTGGAAAAGACGTCATCTGAAAGGTGTATTCAAAACGATCGAGTGTGTCGAAGGTCAGCCTACTAGCACAAACTTCAGGGTTCTAAAGTTCTGCCGAAATCACATAGGTCGACATGTTACAATTTAGTCAATAAAGGCCTAGTATTGGAGCGAAACGGAATGCTTCGAAGCTCGTGTTTCGGCTGCACGAACTCCGAGAGGATTCGAAGAGACCTCATCTAAAAGGTGGATTCACAACGATCGAGTGTGTCGAACGTCAGCCCACTAGCTCAAACTTAAGGGTTCAAAAGCTCTGCCGAAATCATATCGGTCGTCATGTTACAATTTAGTCAATAAAGGCCTACGACTAGAGCGAAACGGAATGCTTCGACGCTTGTGTTTCGGCCGCACGACCTCCGAGAGGCTTGGAAGAGACCTAATCTGAAAGGTGGATTCACAACGATCGAGTGTGTCAAACGTCAGCCCACAATCTCAAACTTAAGGGTTCAAAAGTTCTGCCGAAATCACATAGGTCGTCATGTTACAATTTAGTCAATAAATGCCAACTACTGGAGCGAAACGGAATGCTTCGACACTCGTGTTTCGGCAGCACGCCCTCCGAGAGGATTGGAAGAGACCTCATCTGAAAGGTGGATTCACAACGATCGAGTGCGTCGAATGTCAGCCCACTAGCTCAAACTTAAGGGTTCAAAAGTTCTGCCGAAATCACATCGGTCGTCATGTTACAATTTAGACAATAAAGGCCTACTACTGGAGCGAAACGGAATGCTTCGATGCTCATGTTTCAGCCGCACGACCTCCGAGAGGCTTGGAAGAGACCTCATCTGACAGGTGGATTCAAAACGATCGAGTGTGTCGAAGGTCAGCCTACTAGCTCAAACTTAAGGGTTCTAAAGTTCTGCCGAAATCACATAGGTCGACATCTTACAATTTAGTCAATAAAGGCCTACTATTGGAGCGAAACGGAATGCTTCGAAGCTCGTGTTTCGGCTGCACGAACTCCGAGAGGACTGGAAGAGACCTCATCTGAAAGGTGGATTCACAACGATCGAGTGTCTCGAACGTCAGCCCACTAGCTCAAACTTAAGGGTTCAAAAGCTCTGCCGAAATCATATCGGTCGTCATGTTACTATTTAGTCAATAAAGGCCTACTCCTGGAGCGAAACGGAATGGTACGACGCTCGTGTTTCGGCCGCACGAACTCCGAGAGGCTTGGAAGAGACCTCATCTGAAAGGTGGATTCACAACGATCAAGTGTGTCGAACGTCAGCCCACAAGCTCAAACTTAAGGGTTCAAAAGTTCTGCCGAAATCACAGAGGTCGTCATGTTACAATTTAGTCAATAAAGGCCTACTACTGGAGCGAAACGGAATGCTTCGATGCTCGTGTTTCGGCCACACGACCTACGAGAGGCTTGGAAGAGACCTCATTTGAAAGGTGGATTCAAAACGATCGAGTGTGTCGAATGTCAGCCGACTAGCTCAAACTTAAGGGTTCAAAAGTTCTGCCGAAATCACATAGGTCGTCATGTTACAATTTAGTCAATATAGGCCTACTACTGGAGCGAAACGGAATGCTTCGACGCTCGTGTTTTGGGCGCACGACCTCCTAGAGGCTTGGAAGAAACCTCATCTGAAAGGTGGATTCACAACGATCGAGTGTGTCGAATGTCAGTCTACTAGCTCAAACTTAAAGGTTCAAAAGTTCTGCCTAAATCACATAGGTCGACATGTTACAATTTAGTCAATAAAGGCCTCCTACTGGAGCGAAACGGAATGCTTCGACACTCGTGTTTCAGCAGCACGACCTCAGAGAGGCTTGGAAGAGACCTCATCTGAAAGGTGGATTCAAAACGATCGTGTGTGTCAAATGTCAGTCGACTACCTCAAACTTAAAGGTTCAAAAGTTCTGCCTAAATCACATAGGTCGTCATGTTTCAATTTAGTCAATAAAGGCCGACTCCTGGAGCACATCGGAATGCTTCGACGCTTGTGTTTCGGCCGCACGAACTCCGAGAGGATTGGAAGAGACCTAATTTGAAAGGTGGATTCAAAACGATCGAGTGCGTCGAACGTCAGCCCACGAGCTCAAACTTAAGGGTTCAAAAGTTCTGCCGAAATCACATAGGTCGTCATGTTACAATTTAGTCAATATAGGCCTACTACTGGAGCGAAACGGAATGCTTCGACGCTCGTGTTTCGGCCGCACGACCTCCGAGAAGCTTGGAAAAGACGTCATCTGAAAGGTGTATTCAAAACGATCGAGTGTGTCGAAGGTCAGCCTACTAGCACAAACTTCAGGGTTCTAAAGTTCTGCCGAAATCACATAGGTCGACATGTTACAATTTAGTCAATAAAGGCCTAGTATTGGAGCGAAACGGAATGCTTCGAAGCTCGTGTTTCGGCTGCACGAACTCCGAGAGGATTCGAAGAGACCTCATCTAAAAGGTGGATTCACAACGATCGAGTGTGTCGAACGTCAGCCCACTAGCTCAAACTTAAGGGTTCAAAAGCTCTGCCGAAATCATATCGGTCGTCATGTTACAATTTAGTCAAAAAAGGCCTACGACGAGAGCGAAACGGAATGCTTCGACGCTTGTGTTTCGGCCGCACGACCTCCGAGAGGCTTGGAAGAGACCTAATCTGAAAGGTGGATTCACAACGATCGAGTGTGTCAAACGTCAGCCCACAATCTCAAACTTAAGGGTTCAAAAGTTCTGCCGAAATCACATAGGTCGTCATGTTACAATTTAGTCAATAAATGCCGACTACTGGAGCGAAACGGAATGCTTCGACACTCGTGTTTCGGCAGCACGCCCTCCGAGAGGATTGGAAGAGACCTCATCTGAAAGGTGGATTCACAACGATCGAGTGCGTCGAATGTCAGCCCACTAGCTCAAACTTAAGGGTTCAAAAGTTCTGCCGAAATCACATCGGTCGTCATGTTACAATTTAGACAATAAAGGCCTACTACTGGAGCGAAACGGAATGCTTCGATGCTCGTGTTTCAGCCGCACGACCTCCGAGAGGCTTGGAAGAGACCTCATCTGACAGGTGGATTCAAAACGATCGAGTGTGTCGAAGGTCAGCCTACTAGCTCAAACTTAAGGGTTCTAAAGTTCTGCCGAAATCACATAGGTCGACATCTTACAATTTAGTCAATAAAGGCCTACTATTGGAGCGAAACGGAATGCTTCGAAGCTCGTGTTTCGGCTGCACGAACTCCGAGAGGACTGGAAGAGACCTCATCTGAAAGGTGGATTCACAACGATCGAGTGTCTCGAACGTCAGCCCACTAGCTCAAACTTAAGGGTTCAAAAGCTCTGCCGAAATCATATCGGTCGTCATGTTACTATTTAGTCAATAAAGGCCTATGACTGGAGCGAAACGGAATGCTTCGAAGCTTGTGTTTCGGCCGCACGAACTCCGAGAGGACTGGAAGAGACCTCATCTGAAAGGTGGATTCAAAACGATCGAGTGTGTCCAATGTCAGTCGACTAGCTCTAACGTATAGGTTCAAAAGTTCTGCCTAAATCACATAGGTCGTCATGTTACAATATAGTCAATAAAGGCCTACTCCTGGAGCGAAACGGAATGGTACGACGCTCGTGTTTCGGCCGCACGAACTCCGAGAGGCTTGGAAGAGACCTCATCTGAAAGGTGGATTCACAACGATCAAGTGTGTCGAACGTCAGCCCACAAGCTCAAACTTAAGGTTTCAAAAGTTCTGCCGAAATCACAGAGGTCGTCATGTTACAATTTAGTCAATAAAGGCCTACTACTGGAGCGAAACGGAATGCTTCGATGCTCGTGTTTCGGCCACACGACCTACGAGAGGCTTGGAAGAGACCTCATTTGAAAGGTGGATTCAAAACGATCGAGTGTGTCGAATGTCAGCCGACTAGCTCAAACTTAAGGGTTCAAAAGTTCTGCCGAAATCACATAGGTCGTCATGTTACAATTTAGTCAATATAGGCCTACTACTGGAGCGAAACGGAATGCTTCGACGCTCGTGTTTTGGGCGCACGACCTCCTAGAGGCTTGGAAGAAACCTCATCTGAAAGGTGGATTCACAACGATCGAGTGTGTCGAATGTCAGTCTACTAGCTCAAACTTAAAGGTTCAAAAGTTCTGCCTAAATCACATAGGTCGACATGTTACAATTTAGTCAATAAAGGCCTCCTACTGGAGCGAAACGGAATGCTTCGACACTCGTGTTTCAGCAGCACGACCTCAGAGAGGCTTGGAAGAGACCTCATCTGAAAGGTGGATTCAAAACGATCGTGTGTGTCGAATGTCAGTCGACTACCTCAAACTTAAAGGTTCAAAAGTTCTGCCTAAATCACATAGGTCGTCATGTTACAATTTAGTCAATAAAGGCCTCCTACTGGAGCGAAACGGAATGCTTCGATGCTCGTGTTTCGGCCGCTCGACCTCCGAGAAGCTTGGAAAAGACGTCATCTGAAAGGTGGATTCAAAACGATCGAGTGTGTCGAATGTCAGCCTACTAGCTCAAACTTAAGGGTTCTAAAGTTCTGCCTAAATCACATAGGTCGTCATGTTACAATTTAGTCAATAAAGGCCTCCTACTGGAGCGAAACGGAATGCTTCGACGCTTGTGTTTCGGCCGCACGACCTCTGAGAGGCTTGGAAGAGAACTCATCTGAAAGGTGGATTCACAACGATCGAGTGTGTCAAACGTCAGCCCACTAGCTCAAACTTAAGGGTTCAAAAGTTCTTCCGAAATCACATAGGTCGTCATGTTACAATTTAGTCAATAAAGGCCTACTACTGGAGCGAAACGGAATGCTTCGACGCTCGTGTTTTGGGCGCACGACCTCCGAGAGGCTTGGAAGAGACATCATCTGAAAGGTGGCTTTAAAACGATCGAGTGTGTCGACCGTCAGCCCACGAGCTCAAACTTAAGGGTTCAAAAGTTCTGCCGAAATCACATAGGTCGTCATGTTTCAATTTAGTCAATAAAGCCCTACAACTGGAGCGAAACGGAATGCTTCGACGCTCGTGTTTCAGCCGCACGACCTCCGAGAGGCTTAGAAGAGACCTCATCTGAAAGGTGGATTCACAACGATCAAGTGTGTCGAACGTCAGCCCACAAGCTCAAACTTAAGGGTTCAAAAGTTCTTCCGAAATCACATAGGTCGTCATGTTACAATTTAGTCAATAAAGGACTACTACTGGAGCGAAACGGAATGCTTCGACGCTTGTGTTTCGGCACCACGACCTCCGAGAGGCTTGGAAGAGACCTAATCTGAAAAGTGGATTCACAACGATCGAGTGTGTCGAACGTCAGCCCATAATCTCAAACTTAAGGGTTCAAAGGTTCTGCCGAAATCACATAGGTCGTCATGTTACAATTTAGTCAATAAAGGCCAACTACTGGAGCGAAACGGAATGCTTCGACGCTTGTGTTTCGGCCGCACGACCTCTGAGAGGCTTGGAAGAGAACTCATCTGAAAGGTGGATTCACAACGATCGAGTGTGTCAAACGTCAGCCCACTAGCTCAAACTTAAGGGTTCAAAAGTTCTGCCGAAATCACATAGGTCGTCATATTTCAATTTAGTCAATAAAGGCCTACAACTGGAGCGAAACGGAATGCTTCGACGCTCGTGTTTCAGCCGCACGACCTCCGAGAGGCTTGGAAGAGACCTCATCTGAAAGGTGGATTCACAACGATCAAGTGTGTCGAACGTCAGCCCACAAGCTCAAACTTAAGGGTTCAAAGGTTCTGCCGAAATCACATAGGTCGTCATGTTTCAATTTAGTCAATAAAGGCCTACAACTGGA
The DNA here is from genome assembly GCF_024500275.1 of Phycodurus eques. Classification (NCBI taxonomy): domain Eukaryota; kingdom Metazoa; phylum Chordata; class Actinopteri; order Syngnathiformes; family Syngnathidae; genus Phycodurus; species Phycodurus eques. The sequence goes on along the minus strand of NW_026904134.1, from coordinate 83,284 downwards.
GCGAAACGGAATGCTTCGACGCTCGTATTTCGGCCACACGACCTACGAGAGGCTTGGAAGAGACCTCATTTGAAAGGTGGATTCAAAAAGATCGAGTGTGTCGAATGTCAGCCGACTAGCTCAAACTTAAGGGTTCAAAAGTTCTGCCGAAATCACATAGGTCGTCATGTTACAATGTAGTCAATACAGGCCAACTACTGGAGTGAAACGGAATGCTTCGACGCTCGTGTTTTGGGCGCACGACCTCCGAGAGGCTTGGAAGAGACCTCATCTGAAAGGTGGATTCACAACGATCGAGTGTGTCGAATGTCAGTCTACTAGCTCAAACTTAAAGGTTCAAAAGTTCTGAATAAATCACATAGGTCGTCATGTTACAATTTAGTCAATAAAGGCCTCCTACTGGAGCGAAACGGAATGCTTCGATGCTCGTGTTTCGGCCGCTCGACCTCCGAGAAGCTTGGAAAAGACGTCATCTGAAAGGTGGATTCAAAACGATCGAGTGTGTCGAATGTCAGCCCACAAGCTCAAACTTAAGGGTTCTAAAGTTCTGCCGAAATCACATAGGTCGACATGTTACAATTTAGTCAATAAAGGCCTACTATTGGAGCGAAACGGAATGCTTCGAAGCTCGTGTTTCGGCTGCACGAACTCCGAGAGGATTGGAAGAGACCTCATCTGAAAGGTGGATTCACAACGATCGAGTGTGTCGAAGGTCAGCCTACTAGCTCAAACTTAAGGGTTCTAAAGTTCTGCCGAAATCACATAGGTCGACATGTTACAATTTAGTCAATAAAGGCCTACTATTGGAGCGAAACTGAATGCTTCAAAGCTCGTGTTTCGGCTGTACGAACTCCGAGAGGCTTGGAAGAGACCTCATCTGAAAGGTGGATTCACAACGATCAAGTGTGTCCAACGTCAGCCCACTAGCTCAAACTTAAGGGTTCAAAAGTTCTTCCGAAATCACAGAGGTCGTCATGTTTCAATTTAGTCAATAAAGGCCTGCAACTGGAGCGAAACGGAATGCTTCGACGCTCTTGTTTCAGCCGCACGACCTCCAAGAGGCTTGGAAGAGACCTCATCTGAAAGGTGGATTCACAACGATCAAGTGTGTCGAACGTCAGCCCACAAGCTCAAACTTAAGGGTTCAAAAGTTCTGCCGAAATCACATAGGTGGTCATGTTTCAATTTAGTCAATAAAGGCCTACTACTGGAGCGAAACTGAATGCTTCGACGCTCGTGTTTCAGCCGCACGACCTCCGAGAGGCTTGGAAGAGACCTCATCTGAAAGGTGGATTCAAAACGATCGAGTGTGTCGAATGTCAGTCTACTAGCTCAAACTTAAAGGTTCAAAAGTTCTGCCTAAATCACATAGGTCGTCATGTTACAATATAGTCAATAAAGGCCTACTCCTGGAGCGAAACGAAATGGTACGACGCTCGTGTTTCGGCCGCACGAACTCCGAGAGGCTTGGAAGAGACCTCATCTGAAAGGTGGATTCACAACGATCAAGTGTGTCGAACGTCAGCCCACAAGCTCAAACTTAAGGGTTCAAAAGTTCTGCCGAAATCACATAGGTCGTCATGTTACAATTTAGTCAATATAGGCCTACTACTGGAGCGAAACGGAATGCTTCGACGCTCGTGTTTTGGGCGCACGACCTCCTAGAGGCTTGGAAGAGACCTCATCTGAAAGGTGGATTCACAACGATCGAGTGTGTCGAATGTCAGTCTACTAGCTCAAACTTAAAGGTTCAAAAGTTCTGCCTAAATCACATAGGTCGTCATGTTACAATTTAGTCAATAAAGGCCTCCTACTGGAGCGAAACGGAATGCTTCGATGCTCGTGTTTCGGCCGCTCGACCTCCGAGAAGCTTGGAAAAGACGTCATCTGAAAGGTGGATTCAAAACGATCGAGTGTGTCGAATGTCAGCCTACTAGCTCAAACTTAAGGGTTCTAAAGTTCTGCCGAAATCACATAGGTCGACATGTTACAATTTAGTCAATAAAGGCCTCCTACTGGAGCGAAACGGAATGCTTCGACACTCGTGTTTCAGCAGCACGACCTCAGAGAGGCTTGGAAGAGACCTCATCTGAAAGGTGGATTCAAAACGATCGTGTGTGTCGAATGTCAGTCGACTACCTCAAACTTAAAGGTTCAAAAGTTCTGCCTAAATCACATAGGTCGTCATGTTACAATTTAGTCAATAAAGGCCTCCTACTGGAGCGAAACGGAATGCTTCGATGCTCGTGTTTCGGCCGCTCGACCTCCGAGAAGCTTGGAAAAGACGTCATCTGAAAGGTGGATTCAAAACGATCGAGTGTGTCGAATGTCAGCCTACGAGCTCAAACTTAAGGGTTCTAAAGCTCTGCCGAAATCATATCGGTCGTCATGTTACAATTTAGTCAATAAAGGCCTCCTACTGGAGCGAAACGGAATGCTTCGACGCTTGTGTTTCGGCCGCACGACCTCTGAGAGGCTTGGAAGAGAACTCATCTGAAAGGTGGATTCACCACGATCGAGTGTGTCAAACGTCAGCCCACTAGCACAAACTTAAGGGTTCAAAAGTTCTTCCGAAATCACATAGGTCGTCATGTTACAATTTAGTCAATATAGGCCTACTACTGGAGCGAAACGGAATGCTTCGACGCTCGTGTTTTGGGCGCACGACCTCCGAGAGGCTTGGAAGAGACCTCATCTGAAAGGTGGCTTTAAAACGATCGAGTGTGTCGACCGTCAGCCCACGAGCTCAAACTTAAGGGTTCAAAAGTTCTGCCGAAATCACATAGGTCGTCATGTTTCAATTTAGTCAATAAAGCCCTACAACTGGAGCGAAACGGAATGCTTCGACGCTCGTGTTTCAGCCGCACGACCTCCGAGAGGCTTAGAAGAGACCTCATCTGAAAGGTGGATTCACAACGATCAAGTGTGTCGAACGTCAGCCCATAATCTTAAACTTAAGGGTTCAAAGGTTCTGCCGAAATCACATAGGTCGTCATGTTACAATTTAGTCAATAAAGGCCAACTACTGGAGCGAAACGGAATGCTTCGACGCTTGTGTTTCGGCCGCACGACCTCTGAGAGGCTTGGAAGAGAACTCATCTGAAAGGTGGATTCACAACGATCGAGTGTGTCAAACGTCAGCCCACTAGCTCAAACTTAAGGGTTCAAAAGTTTTTCCGAAATCACAGAGGTCGTCATGTTTCAATTTAGTCAATAAAGGCCTACTACTGGAGCAAAACGGAATGCTTCGACGCTCGTGTTTCAGCCGCACGACCTCCGAGAGGATTGGAAGAGAACTCATCTGAAAGGTGGATTCACAACGATCGAGTGTGTCAAACGTCAGCCCACTAGCACAAACTTAAGGGTTCAAAAGTTCTTCCGAAATCACATAGGTCGTCATGTTACAATTTAGTCAATATAGGCCTACTACTGGAGCGAAACGGAATGCTTCGACGCTCGTGTTTTGGGCGCACGACCTCCGAGAGGCTTGGAAGAGACCTCATCTGAAAGGTGGCTTTAAAACGATCGAGTGTGTCGACCGTCAGCCCACGAGCTCAAACTTAAGGGTTCAAAAGTTCTGCCGAAATCACATAGGTCGTCATGTTTCAATTTAGTCAATAAAGCCCTACAACTGGAGCGAAACGGAATGCTTCGACGCTCGTGTTTCAGCCGCACGACCTCCGAGAGGCTTAGAAGAGACCTCATCTGAAAGGTGGATTCACAACGATCAAGTGTGTCGAACGTCAGCCCATAATCTTAAACTTAAGGGTTCAAAGGTTCTGCCGAAATCACATAGGTCGTCATGTTACAATTTAGTCAATAAAGGCCAACTACTGGAGCGAAACGGAATGCTTCGACGCTTGTGTTTCGGCCGCACGACCTCTGAGAGGCTTGGAAGAGAACTCATCTGAAAGGTGGATTCACAACGATCGAGTGTGTCAAACGTCAGCCCACTAGCTCAAACTTAAGGGTTCAAAAGTTTTTCCGAAATCACAGAGGTCGTCATGTTTCAATTTAGTCAATAAAGGCCTACTACTGGAGCAAAACGGAATGCTTCGACGCTCGTGTTTCAGCCGCACGACCTCCGAGAGGATTGGAAAAGACGTCATCTGAAAGGTGGCTTTAAAACGATCGAGTGTGTCGACCGTCAGCCCACGAGCTCAAACTTAAGGGTTCAAAAGTTCTGCCGAAATCACATAGGTCGTCATGTTTCAATTTAGTCAATAAAGGCCTACAACTGGAGCGAAACGGAATGCTTCGACGCTCGTGTTTCAGCCGCACGACCTCCGAGAGGCTTGGAAGAGACCTCATCTGAAAGGTGGATTCACAACGATCAAGTGTGTCGAACGTCAGCCCACAAGCTCAAACTTAAGGGTTCAAAGGTTCTGCCGAAATCACATAGGTCGTCATGTTTCAATTTAGTCAATAAAGGCCTACAACTGGAGCGAAACGGAATGCTTCGACGCTCGTATTTCGGCCACACGACCTACGAGAGGCTTGGAAGAGACCTCATTTGAAAGGTGGATTCAAAACGATCGAGTGTGTCGAATGTCAGCCGACTAGCTCAAACTTAAGGGTTCAAAAGTTCTGCCGAAATCACATAGGTCGTCATGTTACAATTTAGTCAATAAAGGCCAACTACTGGAGTGAAACGGAATGCTTCGACGCTCGTGTTTTGGGCGCACGACCTCCGAGAGGCTTGGAAGAGACCTCATCTGAAAGGTGGATTCACAACGATCGAGTGTGTCGAATGTCAGTCGACTAGCTCAAACTTAAAGGTTCAAAAGTTCTGCCTAAATCACATAGGTCGTCATGTTACAATTTAGTCAATAAAGGCCTCCTACTGGAGCGAAACGGAATGCTTCGATGCTCGTGTTTCGGCCGCTCGACCTCCGAGAAGCTTGGAAAAGACGTCATCTGAAAGGTGGATTCAAAACGATCGAGTGTGTCGAATGTCAGCCCACAAGCTCAAACTTAAGGGTTCTAAAGTTCTGCCGAAATCACATAGGTCGACATGTTACAATTTAGTCAATAAAGGCCTACTATTGGAGCGAAACGGAATGCTTCGAAGCTCGTGTTTCGGCTGCACGAACTCCGAGAGGATTGGAAGAGACCTCATCTGAAAGGTGGATTCACAACGATCGAGTGTGTCGAAGGTCAGCCTACTAGCTCAAACTTAAGGGTTCTAAAGTTCTGCCGAAATCACATAGGTCGACATGTTACAATTTAGTCAATAAAGGCCTACTATTGGAGCGAAACTGAATGCTTCAAAGCTCGTGTTTCGGCTGCACGAACTCCGAGAGGCTTGGAAGAGACCTCATCTGAAAGGTGGATTCACAACGATCAAGTGTGTCGAACGTCAGCCCACTAGCTCAAACTTAAGGTTTCAAAAGTTCTTCCGAAATCACAGAGGTCGTCATGTTTCAATTTAGTCAATAAAGGCCTGCAACTGGAGCGAAACGGAATGCTTCGACGCTCTTGTTTCAGCCGCACGACCTCCAAGAGGCTTGGAAGAGACCTCATCTGAAAGGTGGATTCACAACGATCAAGTGTGTCGAACGTCAGCCCACAAGCTCAAACTTAAGGGTTCAAACGTTCTGCCGAAATCACATAGGTCGTCATGTTACAATTTAGTCAATAAAGGCCTACTACTGGAGCGAAACGGAATGCTTCGACGCTCGTGTTTCAGCCGCACGACCTCCGAGAGGCTTGGAAGAGACATCATCTGAAAGGTGGATTCAAAACGATCGAGTGTGTCGAATGTCAGTCTACTAGCTCAAACGTAAAGGTTCAAAAGTTCTGCCTAAATCACAGAGGTCGTCATGTTACAATTTAGTCAAAAAAGGCCTACTATTGGAGCGAAACGGAATGCTTCAAAGCTCGTGTTTCGGCTGCACGAACTCCGAGAGGCTTGGAAGAGATCTCATCTGAAAGGTGGATTCACAACGATCAAGTGTGTCGAACGTCAGCCCACAAGCTCAAACTTAAGGGTTCAAAAGTTCTGCCGAAATCACATAGGTCGTCATGTTACAATTTCGTCAAAAAAGGCCTACTACTGGAGCGAAACGGAATGCTTCGACGCTCGTGTTTCAGCAGCACGACCTCAGAGAGGCTTGGAAGAGACCTCATCTGAAAGGTGGATTCACAACGATCGAGTGTGTCGAATGTCAGTCTACTAGCTCAAACTTAAAGGTTCAAAAGTTCTGCCTAAATCACATAGGTCGTCATGTTACAATTTAGTCAATAAAGGCCTCCTACTGGAGCGAAACGGAATGCTTCGATGCTCGTGTTTCGGCCGCTCGACCTCCGAGAAGCTTGGAAAAGACGTCATCTGAAAGGTGGATTCAAAACGATCGAGTGTGTCGAATGTCAGCCCACAAGCTCAAACTTAAGGGTTCTAAAGTTCTGCCGAAATCACATAGGTCGACATGTTACAATTTAGTCAATAAAGGCCTACTATTGGAGCGAAACGGAATGCTTCGAAGCTCGTGTTTCGGCTGCACGAACTCCGAGAGGATTGGAAGAGACCTCATCTGAAAGGTGGACTCACAACGATCGAGTGTGTCGAAGATCAGCCTACTAGCTCAAACTTAAGGGTTCTAAAGTTCTGCCGAAATCACATAGGTCGACATGTTACAATTTAGTCAATAAAGGCCTACTATTGGAGCGAAACTGAATGCTTCAAAGCTCGTGTTTCGGCTGCACGAACTCCGAGAGGCTTGGAAGAGACCTCATCTGAAAGGTGGATTCACAACGATCAAGTGTGTCGAACGTCAGCCCACTAGCTCAAACTTAAGGGTTCAAAAGTTCTTCCGAAATCACAGAGGTCGTCATGTTTCAATTTAGTCAATAAAGGCCTGCAACTGGAGCGAAACGGAATGCTTCGACGCTCTTGTTTCAGCCGCACGACCTCCGAGAGGCTTGGAAGAGACCTCATCTGAAAGGTGGATTCAAAACGATCGAGTGTGTCCAATGTCAGTCGACTAGCTCTAACGTAAAGGTTCAAAAGTTCTGCCTAAATCACATAGGTCGTCATGTTACAATATAGTCAATAAAGGCCTACTCCTGGAGCGAAACGGAATGGTACGACGCTCGTGTTTCGGCCGCACGAACTCCGAGAGGCTTGGAAGAGACCTCATCTGAAAGGTGGATTCACAACGATCAAGTGTGTCGAACGTCAGCCCACAAGCTCAAACTTAAGGGTTCAAAAGTTCTGCCGAAATCACATAGGTCGTCATGTTACAATTTAGTCAATATAGGCCTACTACTGGAGCGAAACGGAATGCTTCGACGCTCGTGTTTTGGGCGCACGACCTCCTAGAGGCTTGGAAGAGACCTCATCTGAAAGGTAGATTCACAACGATCGAGTGTGTCGAATGTCAGTCTACTAGCTCAAACTTAAAGGTTCAAAAGTTCTGCCTAAATCACATAGGTCGTCATGTTACAATTTAGTCAATAAAGGCCTCCTACTGGAGCGAAACGGAATGCTTCGATGCTCGTGTTTCGGCCGCTCGACCTCCGAGAAGCTTGGAAAAGACGTCATCTGAAAGGTGGATTCAAAACGATCGAGTGTGTCGAATGTCAGCCTACTAGCTCAAACTTAAGGGTTCTAAAGTTCTGCCGAAATCACATAGGTCGACATGTTACAATTTAGTCAATAAAGGCCTCCTACTGGAGCGAAACGGAATGCTTCGACACTCGTGTTTCAGCAGCACGACCTCAGAGAGGCTTGGAAGAGACCTCATCTGAAAGGTGGATTCAAAACGATCGTGTGTGTCGAATGTCAGTCGACTACCTCAAACGTAAAGGTTCAAAAGTTCTGCCTAAATCACATAGGTCGTCATGTTACAATTTAGTCAATAAAGGCCTCCTACTGGAGCGAAACGGAATGCTTCGATGCTCGTGTTTCGGCCGCTCGACCTCCGAGAAGCTTGGAAAAGACGTCATCTGAAAGGTGGATTCAAAACGATCGAGTGTGTCGAATGTCAGCCTACTAGCTCAAACTTAAGGGTTCTAAAGTTCTGCCTAAATCACATAGGTCGTCATGTTACAATTTAATCAATAAAGGCCTCCTACTGGAGCGAAACGGAATGCTTCGACGCTTGTGTTTCGGCCGCACGACCTCTGAGAGGCTTTGAAGAGAACTCATCTGAAAGGTGGATTCACAACGATCGAGTGTGTCAAACGTCAGCCCACTAGCTCAAACTTAAGGGTTCAAAAGTTCTTCCGAAATCACATAGGTCGTCATGTTACAATTTAGTCAATATAGGCCTACTATTGGAGCGAAACGGAATGCTTCGACGCTCGTGTTTTGGGCGCACGACCTCTGAGAGGCTTGGAAGAGACCTCATCTGAAAGGTGGCTTTAAAACGATCGAGTGTGTCGACCGTCAGCCCACGAGCTCAAACTTAAGGGTAAAAAAGTTCTGCCGAAATCACATAGGTCGTCATGTTTCAATTTAGTCAATAAAGGCCTGCAACTGGAGCGAAACGGAATGCTTCGACGCTAGTGTTTCGGCCGCACGACCTCCGAGAGGCTTGGAAGAGACCTAATCGGAAAGGTGGATTCACAACGATCGAGTGTGTCAAACGTCAGCCCACAATCTCAAACTTAAGGGTACAAAAGTTCTGCCGAAATCACATAGGTCGTAATGTTACAATTTAGTCAATAAATGCCGACTACTGGAGCGAAACGGAATGCTTCGACACTCGTGTTTCGGCCGCACGCCCTCCGAGAGGCTTGGAAGAGACCTCATCTGAAAGATGGATTCACAACGATCGAGTGTGTCAAACGTCAGCCCACTAGTTCAAACTTAAGGGTTCAAAAGTTCTGCCGAAATCACATAGGTCGTCATGTTACAAATTAGTCAATGTAGGCCTACTACTGGAGCGAAACGGAATGCTTCGACGCTCGTCTTTCGTCCGCACGACCTCCAGGAGGCTTGGAAGAGACCTCATCTGACAGGTGGATTCAAAACGATCGAGTGTGTCGAATGTCAGCCGACTAGCTCAAACTTAAGGGTTCAAAAGTTCTTCCGAAATCACATAGGTCGTCATGTTACAATTTAGTCAATATAGGCCTACTACTGGAGCGAAACGGAATGCTTCGACGCTCGTGTTTTGGGCGCACGACCTCCGAGAGGCTTGGAAGAGACCTCATCTGAAAGGTGGCTTTAAAACGATCGAGTGTGTCGACCGTCAGCCCACGAGCTCAAACTTAAGGGTTCAAAAGTTCTGCCGAAATCACATAGGTCGTCATGTTTCAATTTAGTCAATAAAGCCCTACAACTGGAGCGAAACGGAATGCTTCGACGCTCGTGTTTCAGCCGCACGACCTCCGAGAGGCTTAGAAGAGACCTCATCTGAAAGGTGGATTCACAACGATCAAGTGTGTCGAACGTCAGCCCATAATCTTAAACTTAAGGGTTCAAAGGTTCTGCCGAAATCACATAGGTCGTCATGTTACAATTTAGTCAATAAAGGCCAACTACTGGAGCGAAACGGAATGCTTCGACGCTTGTGTTTCGGCCGCACGACCTCTGAGAGGCTTGGAAGAGAACTCATCTGAAAGGTGGATTCACAACGATCGAGTGTGTCAAACGTCAGCCCACTAGCTCAAACTTAAGGGTTCAAAAGTTTTTCCGAAATCACAGAGGTCGTCATGTTTCAATTTAGTCAATAAAGGCCTACTACTGGAGCAAAACGGAATGCTTCGACGCTCGTGTTTCAGCCGCACGACCTCCGAGAGGATTGGAAGAGAACTCATCTGAAAGGTGGATTCACAACGATCGAGTGTGTCAAACGTCAGCCCACTAGCACAAACTTAAGGGTTCAAAAGTTCTTCCGAAATCACATAGGTCGTCATGTTACAATTTAGTCAATATAGGCCTACTACTGGAGCGAAACGGAATGCTTCGACGCTCGTGTTTTGGGCGCACGACCTCCGAGAGGCTTGGAAGAGACCTCATCTGAAAGGTGGCTTTAAAACGATCGAGTGTGTCGACCGTCAGCCCACAAGCTCAAACTTAAGGGTTCAAAAGTTCTGCCGAAATCACATAGGTCGTCATGTTTCAATTTAGTCAATAAAGCCCTACAACTGGAGCGAAACGGAATGCTTCGACGCTCGTGTTTCAGCCGCACGACCTCCGAGAGGCTTAGAAGAGACCTCATCTGAAAGGTGGATTCACAACGATCAAGTGTGTCGAACGTCAGCCCATAATCTTAAACTTAAGGGTTCAAAGGTTCTGCCGAAATCACATAGGTCGTCATGTTACAATTTAGTCAATAAAGGCCAACTACTGGAGCGAAACGGAATGCTTCGACGCTTGTGTTTCGGCCGCACGACCTCTGAGAGGCTTGGAAGAGAACTCATCTGAAAGGTGGATTCACAACGATCGAGTGTGTCAAACGTCAGCCCACTAGCTCAAACTTAAGGGTTCAAAAGTTTTTCCGAAATCACAGAGGTCGTCATGTTTCAATTTAGTCAATAAAGGCCTACTACTGGAGCAAAACGGAATGCTTCGACGCTCGTGTTTCAGCCGCACGACCTCCGAGAGGATTGGAAAAGACGTCATCTGAAAGGTGGCTTTAAAACGATCGAGTGTGTCGACCGTCAGCCCACGAGCTCAAACTTAAGGGTTCAAAAGTTCTGCCGAAATCACATAGGTCGTCATGTTTCAATTTAGTCAATAAAGGCCTACAACTGGAGCGAAACGGAATGCTTCGACGCTCGTGTTTCAGCCGCACGACCTCCGAGAGGCTTGGAAGAGACCTCATCTGAAAGGTGGATTCACAACGATCAAGTGTGTCGAACGTCAGCCCACAAGCTCAAACTTAAGGGTTCAAAGGTTCTGCCGAAATCACATAGGTCGTCATGTTTCAATTTAGTCAATAAAGGCCTACAACTGGAGCGAAACGGAATGCTTCGACGCTCGTATTTCGGCCACACGACCTACGAGAGGCTTGGAAGAGACCTCATTTGAAAGGTGGATTCAAAACGATCGAGTGTGTCGAATGTCAGCCGACTAGCTCAAACTTAAGGGTTCAAAAGTTCTGCCGAAATCACATAGGTCGTCATGTTACAATTTAGTCAATAAAGGCCAACTACTGGAGTGAAACGGAATGCTTCGACGCTCGTGTTTTGGGCGCACGACCTCCGAGAGGCTTGGAAGAGACCTCATCTGAAAGGTGGATTCACAACGATCGAGTGTGTCGAATGTCAGTCGACTAGCTCAAACTTAAAGGTTCAAAAGTTCTGCCTAAATCACATAGGTCGTCATGTTACAATTTAGTCAATAAAGGCCTCCTACTGGAGCGAAACGGAATGCTTCGATGCTCGTGTTTCGGCCGCTCGACCTCCGAGAAGCTTGGAAAAGACGTCATCTGAAAGGTGGATTCAAAACGATCGAGTGTGTCGAATGTCAGCCCACAAGCTCAAACTTAAGGGTTCTAAAGTTCTGCCGAAATCACATAGGTCGACATGTTACAATTTAGTCAATAAAGGCCTACTATTGGAGCGAAACGGAATGCTTCGAAGCTCGTGTTTCGGCTGCACGAACTCCGAGAGGATTGGAAGAGACCTCATCTGAAAGGTGGATTCACAACGATCGAGTGTGTCGAAGGTCAGCCTACTAGCTCAAACTTAAGGGTTCTAAAGTTCTGCCGAAATCACATAGGTCGACATGTTACAATTTAGTCAATAAAGGCCTACTATTGGAGCGAAACTGAATGCTTCAAAGCTCGTGTTTCGGCTGCACGAACTCCGAGAGGCTTGGAAGAGACCTCATCTGAAAGGTGGATTCACAACGATCAAGTGTGTCGAACGTCAGCCCACTAGCTCAAACTTAAGGGTTCAAAAGTTCTTCCGAAATCACAGAGGTCGTCATGTTTCAATTTAGTCAATAAAGGCCTGCAACTGGAGCGAAACGGAATGCTTCGACGCTCTTGTTTCAGCCGCACGACCTCCAAGAGGCTTGGAAGAGACCTCATCTGAAAGGTGGATTCACAACGATCAAGTGTGTCGAACGTCAGCCCACAAGCTCAAACTTAAGGGTTCAAACGTTCTGCCGAAATCACATAGGTCGTCATGTTACAATTTAGTCAATAAAGGCCTACTACTGGAGCGAAACGGAATGCTTCGACGCTCGTGTTTCAGCCGCACGACCTCCGAGAGGCTTGGAAGAGACATCATCTGAAAGGTGGATTCAAAACGATCGAGTGTGTCGAATGTCAGTCTACTAGCTCAAACGTAAAGGTTCAAAAGTTCTGCCTAAATCACAGAGGTCGTCATGTTACAATTTAGTCAAAAAAGGCCTACTATTGGAGCGAAACGGAATGCTTCAAAGCTCGTGTTTCGGCTGCACGAACTCCGAGAGGCTTGGAAGAGATCTCATCTGAAAGGTGGATTCACAACGATCAAGTGTGTCGAACGTCAGCCCACAAGCTCAAACTTAAGGGTTCAAAAGTTCTGCCGAAATCACATAGGTCGTCATGTTACAATTTCGTCAAAAAAGGCCTACTACTGGAGCGAAACGGAATGCTTCGACGCTCGTGTTTCAGCAGCACGACCTCAGAGAGGCTTGGAAGAGACCTCATCTGAAAGGTGGATTCACAACGATCGAGTGTGTCGAATGTCAGTCTACTAGCTCAAACTTAAAGGTTCAAAAGTTCTGCCTAAATCACATAGGTCGTCATGTTACAATTTAGTCAATAAAGGCCTCCTACTGGAGCGAAACGGAATGCTTCGATGCTCGTGTTTCGGCCGCTCGACCTCCGAGAAGCTTGGAAAAGACGTCATCTGAAAGGTGGATTCAAAACGATCGAGTGTGTCGAATGTCAGCCCACAAGCTCAAACTTAAGGGTTCTAAAGTTCTGCCGAAATCACATAGGTCGACATGTTACAATTTAGTCAATAAAGGCCTACTATTGGAGCGAAACGGAATGCTTCGAAGCTCGTGTTTCGGCTGCACGAACTCCGAGAGGATTGGAAGAGACCTCATCTGAAAGGTGGATTCACAACGATCGAGTGTGTCGAAGATCAGCCTACTAGCTCAAACTTAAGGGTTCTAAAGTTCTGCCGAAATCACATAGGTCGACATGTTACAATTTAGTCAATAAAGGCCTACTATTGGAGCGAAACTGAATGCTTCAAAGCTCGTGTTTCGGCTGCACGAACTCCGAGAGGCTTGGAAGAGACCTCATCTGAAAGGTGGATTCACAACGATCAAGTGTGTCGAACGTCAGCCCACTAGCTCAAACTTAAGGGTTCAAAAGTTCTTCCGAAATCACAGAGGTCGTCATGTTTCAATTTAGTCAATAAAGGCCTGCAACTGGAGCGAAACGGAATGCTTCGACGCTCTTGTTTCAGCCGCACGACCTCCGAGAGGCTTGGAAGAGACCTCATCTGAAAGGTGGATTCAAAACGATCGAGTGTGTCCAATGTCAGTCGACTAGCTCTAACGTAAAGGTTCAAAAGTTCTGCCTAAATCACATAGGTCGTCATGTTACAATATAGTCAATAAAGGCCTACTCCTGGAGCGAAACGGAATGGTACGACGCTCGTGTTTCGGCCGCACGAACTCCGAGAGGCTTGGAAGAGACCTCATCTGAAAGGTGGATTCACAACGATCAAGTGTGTCGAACGTCAGCCCACAAGCTCAAACTTAAGGGTTCAAAAGTTCTGCCGAAATCACATAGGTCGTCATGTTACAATTTAGTCAATATAGGCCTACTACTGGAGCGAAACGGAATGCTTCGACGCTCGTGTTTTGGGCGCACGACCTCCTAGAGGCTTGGAAGAGACCTCATCTGAAAGGTAGATTCACAACGATCGAGTGTGTCGAATGTCAGTCTACTAGCTCAAACTTAAAGGTTCAAAAGTTCTGCCTAAATCACATAGGTCGTCATGTTACAATTTAGTCAATAAAGGCCTCCTACTGGAGCGAAACGGAATGCTTCGATGCTCGTGTTTCGGCCGCTCGACCTCCGAGAAGCTTGGAAAAGACGTCATCTGAAAGGTGGATTCAAAACGATCGAGTGTGTCGAATGTCAGCCTACTAGCTCAAACTTAAGGGTTCTAAAGTTCTGCCGAAATCACATAGGTCGACATGTTACAATTTAGTCAATAAAGGCCTCCTACTGGAGCGAAACGGAATGCTTCGACACTCGTGTTTCAGCAGCACGACCTCAGAGAGGCTTGGAAGAGACCTCATCTGAAAGGTGGATTCAAAACGATCGTGTGTGTCGAATGTCAGTCGACTACCTCAAACGTAAAGGTTCAAAAGTTCTGCCTAAATCACATAGGTCGTCATGTTACAATTTAGTCAATAAAGGCCTCCTACTGGAGCGAAACGGAATGCTTCGATGCTCGTGTTTCGGCCGCTCGACCTCCGAGAAGCTTGGAAAAGACGTCATCTGAAAGGTGGATTCAAAACGATCGAGTGTGTCGAATGTCAGCCTACTAGCTCAAACTTAAGGGTTCTAAAGTTCTGCCTAAATCACATAGGTCGTCATGTTACAATTTAATCAATAAAGGCCTCCTACTGGAGCGAAACGGAATGCTTCGACGCTTGTGTTTCGGCCGCACGACCTCTGAGAGGCTTGGAAGAGAACTCATCTGAAAGGTGGATTCACAACGATCGAGTGTGTCAAACGTCAGCCCACTAGCTCAAACTTAAGGGTTCAAAAGTTCTTCCGAAATCACATAGGTCGTCATGTTACAATTTAGTCAATATAGGCCTACTACTGGAGCGAAACGGAATGCTTCGACGCTCGTGTTTTGGGCGCACGACCTCTGAGAGGCTTGGAAGAGACCTCATCTGAAAGGTGGCTTTAAAACGATCGAGTGTGTCGACCGTCAGCCCACGAGCTCAAACTTAAGGGTTCAAAAGTTCTGCCGAAATCACATAGGTCGTCATGTTTCAATTTAGTCAATAAAGCCCTACAACTGGAGCGAAACGGAATGCTTCGACGATCGTGTTTCAGCCGCACGACCTCCGAGAGGCTTAGAAGAGACCTCATCTGAAAGGTGGATTCACAACGATCAAGTGTGTCGAACGTCAGCCCACAAGCTCAAACTTAAGGGTTCAAAAGTTCTTCCGAAATCACATAGGTCGTCATGTTACAATTTAGTCAATAAAGGACTACTACTGGAGCGAAACGGAATGCTTCGACGCTTGTGTTTCGGCACCACGACATCCGAGAGGCTTGGAAGAGACCTAATCTGAAAAGTGGATTCACAACGATCGAGTGTGTCGAACGTCAGCCCATAATCTCAAACTTAAGGGTTCAAAGGTTCTGCCGAAATCACATAGGTCGTCATGTTACAATTTAGTCAATAAAGGCCAACTACTGGAGCGAAACGGAATGCTTCGACGCTTGTGTTTCGGCCGCACGACCTCTGAGAGGCTTGGAAGAGAACTCATCTGAAAGGTGGATTCACAACGATCGAGTGTGTCAAACGTCAGCCCACTAGCTCAAACTTAAGGGTTCAAAAGTTTTTCCGAAATCACAGAGGTCGTCATGTTTCAATTTAGTCAATAAAGGCCTACTACTGGAGCAAAACGGAATGCTTCGACGCTCGTGTTTCAGCCGCACGACCTCCGAGAGGATTGGAAAAGACGTCATCTGAAAGGTGGCTTTAAAACGATCGAGTGTGTCGACCGTCAGCCCACGAGCTCAAACTTAAGGGTTCTAAAGTTCTGCCGAAATCACATAGGTCGACATGTTACAATTTAGTCAATAAAGGCCTACTATTGGAGCGAAACTGAATGCTTCAAAGCTCGTGTTTCGGCTGCACGAACTCCGAGAGGCTTGGAAGAGACCTCATCTGAAAGGTGGATTCACAACGATCAAGTGTGTCCAACGTCAGCCCACTAGCTCAAACTTAAGGGTTCAAAAGTTCTTCCGAAATCACAGAGGTCGTCATGTTTCAATTTAGTCAATAAAGGCCTGCAACTGGAGCGAAACGGAATGCTTCGACGCTCTTGTTTCAGCCGCACGACCTCCAAGAGGCTTGGAAGAGACCTCATCTGAAAGGTGGATTCACAACGATCAAGTGTGTCGAACGTCAGCCCACAAGCTCAAACTTAAGGGTTCAAAAGTTCTGCCGAAATCACATAGGTGGTCATGTTTCAATTTAGTCAATAAAGGCCTACTACTGGAGCGAAACTGAATGCTTCGACGCTCGTGTTTCAGCCGCACGACCTCCGAGAGGCTTGGAAGAGACCTCATCTGAAAGGTGGATTCAAAACGATCGAGTGTGTCGAATGTCAGTCTACTAGCTCAAACTTAAAGGTTCAAAAGTTATGCCGAAATCACATAGGTCGTCATGTTACAATTTAGTCAATAAAGGCCTATGACTGGAGCGAAACGGAATGCTTCGAAGCTTGTGTTTCGGCCGCACGAACTCCGAGAGGACTGGAAGAGACCTCATCTGAAAGGTGGATTCAAAACGATCGAGTGTGTCCAATGTCAGTCGACTAGCTCTAACGTAAAGGTTCAAAAGTTCTGCCTAAATCACATAGGTCGTCATGTTACAATATAGTCAATAAAGGCCTACTCCTGGAGCGAAACGGAATGGTACGACGCTCGTGTTTCGGCCGCACGAACTCCGAGAGGCTTGGAAGAGACCTCATCTGAAAGGTGGATTCACAACGATCAAGTGTGTCGAACGTCAGCCCACAAGCTCAAACTTAAGGGTTCAAAAGTTCTGCCGAAATCACATAGGTCGTCATGTTACAATTTAGTCAATATAGGCCTACTACTGGAGCGAAACGGAATGCTTCGACGCTCGTGTTTTGGGCGCACGACCTCCTAGAGGCTTGGAAGAGACCTCATCTGAAAGGTGGATTCACAACGATCGAGTGTGTCGAATGTCAGTCTACTAGCTCAAACTTAAAGGTTCAAAAGTTCTGCCTAAATCACATAGGTCGTCATGTTACAATTTAGTCAATAAAGGCCTCCTACTGGAGCGAAACGGAATGCTTCGATGCTCGTGTTTCGGCCGCTCGACCTCCGAGAAGCTTGGAAAAGACGTCATCTGAAAGGTGGATTCAAAACGATCGAGTGTGTCGAATGTCAGCCTACTAGCTCAAACTTAAGGGTTCTAAAGTTCTGCCGAAATCACATAGGTCGACATGTTACAATTTAGTCAATAAAGGCCTCCTACTGGAGCGAAACGGAATGCTTCGATGCTCGTGTTTCGGCCGCTCGACCTCCGAGAAGCTTGGAAAAGACGTCATCTGAAAGGTGGATTCAAAACGATCGAGTGTGTCGAATGTCAGCCTACGAGCTCAAACTTAAGGGTTCTAAAGCTCTGCCGAAATCATATCGGTCGTCATGTTACAATTTAGTCAATAAAGGCCTCCTACTGGAGCGAAACGGAATGCTTCGACGCTTGTGTTTCGGCCGCACGACCTCTGAGAGGCTTGGAAGAGAACTCATCTGAAAGGTGGATTCACCACGATCGAGTGTGTCAAACGTCAGCCCACTAGCACAAACTTAAGGGTTCAAAAGTTCTTCCGAAATCACATAGGTCGTCATGTTACAATTTAGTCAATATAGGCCTACTACTGGAGCGAAACGGAATGCTTCGACGCTCGTGTTTTGGGCGCACGACCTCCGAGAGGCTTGGAAGAGACCTCATCTGAAAGGTGGCTTTAAAACGATCGAGTGTGTCGACCGTCAGCCCACGAGCTCAAACTTAAGGGTTCAAAAGTTCTGCCGAAATCACATAGGTCGTCATGTTTCAATTTAGTCAATAAAGCCCTACAACTGGAGCGAAACGGAATGCTTCGACGCTCGTGTTTCAGCCGCACGACCTCCGAGAGGCTTAGAAGAGACCTCATCTGAAAGGTGGATTCACAACGATCAAGTGTGTCGAACGTCAGCCCATAATCTTAAACTTAAGGGTTCAAAGGTTCTGCCGAAATCACATAGGTCGTCATGTTACAATTTAGTCAATAAAGGCCAACTACTGGAGCGAAACGGAATGCTTCGACGCTTGTGTTTCGGCCGCACGACCTCTGAGAGGCTTGGAAGAGAACTCATCTGAAAGGTGGATTCACAACGATCGAGTGTGTCAAACGTCAGCCCACTAGCTCAAACTTAAGGGTTCAAAAGTTTTTCCGAAATCACAGAGGTCGTCATGTTTCAATTTAGTCAATAAAGGCCTACTACTGGAGCAAAACGGAATGCTTCGACGCTCGTGTTTCAGCCGCACGACCTCCGAGAGGATTGGAAGAGAACTCATCTGAAAGGTGGATTCACAACGATCGAGTGTGTCAAACGTCAGCCCACTAGCACAAACTTAAGGGTTCAAAAGTTCTTCCGAAATCACATAGGTCGTCATGTTACAATTTAGTCAATATAGGCCTACTACTGGAGCGAAACGGAATGCTTCGACGCTCGTGTTTTGGGCGCACGACCTCCGAGAGGCTTGGAAGAGACCTCATCTGAAAGGTGGCTTTAAAACGATCGAGTGTGTCGACCGTCAGCCCACGAGCTCAAACTTAAGGGTTCAAAAGTTCTGCCGAAATCACATAGGTCGTCATGTTTCAATTTAGTCAATAAAGCCCTACAACTGGAGCGAAACGGAATGCTTCGACGCTCGTGTTTCAGCCGCACGACCTCCGAGAGGCTTAGAAGAGACCTCATCTGAAAGGTGGATTCACAACGATCAAGTGTGTCGAACGTCAGCCCATAATCTTAAACTTAAGGGTTCAAAGGTTCTGCCGAAATCACATAGGTCGTCATGTTACAATTTAGTCAATAAAGGCCAACTACTGGAGCGAAACGGAATGCTTCGACGCTTGTGTTTCGGCCGCACGACCTCTGAGAGGCTTGGAAGAGAACTCATCTGAAAGGTGGATTCACAACGATCGAGTGTGTCAAACGTCAGCCCACTAGCTCAAACTTAAGGGTTCAAAAGTTTTTCCGAAATCACAGAGGTCGTCATGTTTCAATTTAGTCAATAAAGGCCTACTACTGGAGCAAAACGGAATGCTTCGACGCTCGTGTTTCAGCCGCACGACCTCCGAGAGGATTGGAAAAGACGTCATCTGAAAGGTGGCTTTAAAACGATCGAGTGTGTCGACCGTCAGCCCACGAGCTCAAACTTAAGGGTTCAAAAGTTCTGCCGAAATCACATAGGTCGTCATGTTTCAATTTAGTCAATAAAGGCCTACAACTGGAGCGAAACGGAATGCTTCGACGCTCGTGTTTCAGCCGCACGACCTCCGAGAGGCTTGGAAGAGACCTCATCTGAAAGGTGGATTCACAACGATCAAGTGTGTCGAACGTCAGCCCACAAGCTCAAACTTAAGGGTTCAAAGGTTCTGCCGAAATCACATAGGTCGTCATGTTTCAATTTAGTCAATAAAGGCCTACAACTGGAGCGAAACGGAATGCTTCGACGCTCGTATTTCGGCCACACGACCTACGAGAGGCTTGGAAGAGACCTCATTTGAAAGGTGGATTCAAAACGATCGAGTGTGTCGAATGTCAGCCGACTAGCTCAAACTTAAGGGTTCAAAAGTTCTGCCGAAATCACATAGGTCGTCATGTTACAATTTAGTCAATAAAGGCCAACTACTGGAGTGAAACGGAATGCTTCGACGCTCGTGTTTTGGGCGCACGACCTCCGAGAGGCTTGGAAGAGACCTCATCTGAAAGGTGGATTCACAACGATCGAGTGTGTCGAATGTCAGTCGACTAGCTCAAACTTAAAGGTTCAAAAGTTCTGCCTAAATCACATAGGTCGTCATGTTACAATTTAGTCAATAAAGGCCTCCTACTGGAGCGAAACGGAATGCTTCGATGCTCGTGTTTCGGCCGCTCGACCTCCGAGAAGCTTGGAAAAGACGTCATCTGAAAGGTGGATTCAAAACGATCGAGTGTGTCGAATGTCAGCCCACAAGCTCAAACTTAAGGGTTCTAAAGTTCTGCCGAAATCACATAGGTCGACATGTTACAATTTAGTCAATAAAGGCCTACTATTGGAGCGAAACGGAATGCTTCGAAGCTCGTGTTTCGGCTGCACGAACTCCGAGAGGATTGGAAGAGACCTCATCTGAAAGGTGGATTCACAACGATCGAGTGTGTCGAAGGTCAGCCTACTAGCTCAAACTTAAGGGTTCTAAAGTTCTGCCGAAATCACATAGGTCGACATGTTACAATTTAGTCAATAAAGGCCTACTATTGGAGCGAAACTGAATGCTTCAAAGCTCGTGTTTCGGCTGCACGAACTCCGAGAGGCTTGGAAGAGACCTCATCTGAAAGGTGGATTCACAACGATCAAGTGTGTCGAACGTCAGCCCACTAGCTCAAACTTAAGGGTTCAAAAGTTCTTCCGAAATCACAGAGGTCGTCATGTTTCAATTTAGTCAATAAAGGCCTGCAACTGGAGCGAAACGGAATGCTTCGACGCTCTTGTTTCAGCCGCACGACCTCCAAGAGGCTTAGAAGAGACCTCATCTGAAAGGTGGATTCACAACGATCAAGTGTGTCGAACGTCAGCCCACAAGCTCAAACTTAAGGGTTCAAACGTTCTGCCGAAATCACATAGGTCGTCATGTTACAATTTAGTCAATAAAGGCCTCCTACTGGAGCGAAACGGAATGCTTCGACGCTCGTGTTTCAGCCGCACGACCTCCGAGAGGCTTGGAAGAGACATCATCTGAAAGGTGGATTCAAAACGATCGAGTGTGTCGAATGTCAGTCTACTAGCTCAAACGTAAAGGTTCAAAAGTTCTGCCTAAATCACAGAGGTCGTCATGTTACAATTTAGTCAAAAAAGGCCTACTATTGGAGCGAAACGGAATGCTTCAAAGCTCGTGTTTCGGCTGCACGAACTCCGAGAGGCTTGGAAGAGATCTCATCTGAAAGGTGGATTCACAACGATCAAGTGTGTCGAACGTCAGCCCACAAGCTCAAACTTAAGGGTTCAAAAGTTCTGCCGAAATCACATAGGTCGTCATGTTACAATTTCGTCAAAAAAGGCCTACTACTGGAGCGAAACGGAATGCTTCGACGCTCGTGTTTCAGCAGCACGACCTCAGAGAGGCTTGGAAGAGACCTCATCTGAAAGGTGGATTCACAACGATCGAGTGTGTCGAATGTCAGTCTACTAGCTCAAACTTAAAGGTTCAAAAGTTCTGCCTAAATCACATAGGTCGTCATGTTACAATTTAGTCAATAAAGGCCTCCTACTGGAGCGAAACGGAATGCTTCGATGCTCGTGTTTCGGCCGCTCGACCTCCGAGAAGCTTGGAAAAGACGTCATCTGAAAGGTGGATTCAAAACGATCGAGTGTGTCGAATGTCAGCCCACAAGCTCAAACTTAAGGGTTCTAAAGTTCTGCCGAAATCACATAGGTCGACATGTTACAATTTAGTCAATAAAGGCCTACTATTGGAGCGAAACGGAATGCTTCGAAGCTCGTGTTTCGGCTGCACGAACTCCGAGAGGATTGGAAGAGACCTCATCTGAAAGGTGGATTCACAACGATCGAGTGTGTCGAAGATCAGCCTA
Organism: Phycodurus eques; assembly: GCF_024500275.1. Taxonomy (NCBI): domain Eukaryota; kingdom Metazoa; phylum Chordata; class Actinopteri; order Syngnathiformes; family Syngnathidae; genus Phycodurus; species Phycodurus eques. The sequence continues at coordinate 61,757 of NW_026904134.1, read as the reverse complement.
CTAGCTCAAACTTAAGGGTTCTAAAGTTCTGCCGAAATCACATAGGTCGACATGTTACAATTTAGTCAATAAAGGACTACTATTGGAGCGAAACTGAATGCTTCAAAGCTCGTGTTTCGGCTGCACGAACTCCGAGAGGCTTGGAAGAGACCTCATCTGAAAGGTGGATTCACAACGATCAAGTGTGTCGAACGTCAGCCCACTAGCTCAAACTTAAGGGTTCAAAAGTTCTTCCGAAATCACAGAGGTCGTCATGTTTCAATTTAGTCAATAAAGGCCTGCAACTGGAGCGAAACGGAATGCTTCGACGCTCTTGTTTCAGCCGCACGACCTCCGAGAGGCTTGGAAGAGACCTCATCTGAAAGGTGGATTCAAAACGATCGAGTGTGTCCAATGTCAGTCGACTAGCTCTAACGTAAAGGTTCAAAAGTTCTGCCTAAATCACATAGGTCGTCATGTTACAATATAGTCAATAAAGGCCTACTCCTGGAGCGAAACGGAATGGTACGACGCTCGTGTTTCGGCCGCACGAACTCCGAGAGGCTTGGAAGAGACGTCATCTGAAAGGTGGATTCACAACGATCAAGTGTGTCGAACGTCAGCCCACAAGCTCAAACTTCAGGGTTCAAAAGTTCTGCCGAAATCACAGAGGTCGTCATGTTACAATTTAGTCAATAAAGGCCTACTACTGGAGCGAAACGGAATGCTTCGATGCTCGTGTTTCGGCCACACGACCTACGAGAGGCTTGGAAGAGACCTCATTTGAAAGGTGGATTCAAAACGATCGAGTGTGTCGAATGTCAGCCGACTAGCTCAAACTTAAGGGTTCAAAAGTTCTGCCGAAATCACATAGGTCGTCATGTTACAATTTAGTCAATATAGGCCTACTACTGGAGCGAAACGGAATGCTTCGACGCTCGTGTTTTGGGCGCACGACCTCCTAGAGGCTTGGAAGAGACCTCATCTGAAAGGTAGATTCACAACGATCGAGTGTGTCGAATGTCAGTCTACTAGCTCAAACTTAAAGGTTCAAAAGTTCTGCCTAAATCACATAGGTCGTCATGTTACAATTTAGTCAATAAAGGCCTCCTACTGGAGCGAAACGGAATGCTTCGATGCTCGTGTTTCGGCCGCTCGACCTCCGAGAAGCTTGGAAAAGACGTCATCTGAAAGGTGGATTCAAAACGATCGAGTGTGTCGAATGTCAGCCTACTAGCTCAAACTTAAGGGTTCTAAAGTTCTGCCGAAATCACATAGGTCGACATGTTACAATTTAGTCAATAAAGGCCTCCTACTGGAGCGAAACGGAATGCTTCGACACTCGTGTTTCAGCAGCACGACCTCAGAGAGGCTTGGAAGAGACCTCATCTGAAAGGTGGATTCAAAACGATCGTGTGTGTCGAATGTCAGTCGACTACCTCAAACGTAAAGGTTCAAAAGTTCTGCCTAAATCACATAGGTCGTCATGTTACAATTTAGTCAATAAAGGCCTCCTACTGGAGCGAAACGGAATGCTTCAATGCTCGTGTTTCGGCCGCACGACCTCCGAGAGGCTTGGAAGAGACCTCATCTGAAAGATGGATTCAAAACGATCGAGTGTGTCGAATGTCAGCCTACTAGCTCAAACTTAAGGGTTCTAAAGTTCTGCCTAAATCACATAGGTCGTCATGTTACAATTTAATCAATAAAGGCCTCCTACTGGAGCGAAACGGAATGCTTCGACGCTTGTGTTTCGGCCGCACGACCTCTGAGAGGCTTGGAAGAGAACTCATCTGAAAGGTGGATTCACAACGATCGAGTGTGTCAAACGTCAGCCCACTAGCTCAAACTTAAGGGTTCAAAAGTTCTTCCGAAATCACATAGGTCGTCATGTTACAATTTAGTCAATATAGGCCTACTACTGGAGCGAAACGGAATGCTTCGACGCTCGTGTTTTGGGCGCACGACCTCTGAGAGGCTTGGAAGAGACCTCATCTGAAAGGTGGCTTTAAAACGATCGAGTGTGTCGACCGTCAGCCCACGAGCTCAAACTTAAGGGTAAAAAAGTTCTGCCGAAATCACATAGGTCGTCATGTTTCAATTTAGTCAATAAAGGCCTGCAACTGGAGCGAAACGGAATGCTTCGACGCTAGTGTTTCGGCCGCACGACCTCCGAGAGGCTTGGAAGAGACCTAATCGGAAAGGTGGATTCACAACGATCGAGTGTGTCAAACGTCAGCCCACAATCTCAAACTTAAGGGTACAAAAGTTCTGCCGAAATCACATAGGTCGTCATGTTACAATTTAGTCAATAAATGCCGACTACTGGAGCGAAACGGAATGCTTCGACACTCGTGTTTCGGCCGCACGCCCTCCGAGAGGCTTGGAAGAGACCTCATCTGAAAGATGGATTCACAACGATCGAGTGTGTCAAACGTCAGCCCACTAGTTCAAACTTAAGGGTTCAAAAGTTCTGCCGAAATCACATAGGTCGTCATGTTACAAATTAGTCAATGTAGGCCTACTACTGGAGCGAAACGGAATGCTTCGACGCTCGTCTTTCGTCCGCACGACCTCCAGGAGGCTTGGAAGAGACCTCATCTGACAGGTGGATTCAAAACGATCGAGTGTGTCGAATGTCAGCCGACTAGCTCAAACTTAAGGGTTCAAAAGTTCTTCCGAAATCACATAGGTCGTCATGTTACAATTTAGTCAATATAGGCCTACTACTGGAGCGAAACGGAATGCTTCGACGCTCGTGTTTTGGGCGCACGACCTCCGAGAGGCTTGGAAGAGACCTCATCTGAAAGGTGGCTTTAAAACGATCGAGTGTGTCGACCGTCAGCCCACGAGCTCAAACTTAAGGGTTCAAAAGTTCTGCCGAAATCACATAGGTCGTCATGTTTCAATTTAGTCAATAAAGCCCTACAACTGGAGCGAAACGGAATGCTTCGACGCTCGTGTTTCAGCCGCACGACCTCCGAGAGGCTTAGAAGAGACCTCATCTGAAAGGTGGATTCACAACGATCAAGTGTGTCGAACGTCAGCCCATAATCTTAAACTTAAGGGTTCAAAGGTTCTGCCGAAATCACATAGGTCGTCATGTTACAATTTAGTCAATAAAGGCCAACTACTGGAGCGAAACGGAATGCTTCGACGCTTGTGTTTCGGCCGCACGACCTCTGAGAGGCTTGGAAGAGAACTCATCTGAAAGGTGGATTCACAACGATCGAGTGTGTCAAACGTCAGCCCACTAGCTCAAACTTAAGGGTTCAAAAGTTTTTCCGAAATCACAGAGGTCGTCATGTTTCAATTTAGTCAATAAAGGCCTACTACTGGAGCAAAACGGAATGCTTCGACGCTCGTGTTTCAGCCGCACGACCTCCGAGAGGATTGGAAGAGAACTCATCTGAAAGGTGGATTCACAACGATCGAGTGTGTCAAACGTCAGCCCACTAGCACAAACTTAAGGGTTCAAAAGTTCTTCCGAAATCACATAGGTCGTCATGTTACAATTTAGTCAATATAGGCCTACTACTGGAGCGAAACGGAATGCTTCGACGCTCGTGTTTTGGGCGCACGACCTCCGAGAGGCTTGGAAGAGACCTCATCTGAAAGGTGGCTTTAAAACGATCGAGTGTGTCGACCGTCAGCCCACGAGCTCAAACTTAAGGGTTCAAAAGTTCTGCCGAAATCACATAGGTCGTCATGTTTCAATTTAGTCAATAAAGCCCTACAACTGGAGCGAAACGGAATGCTTCGACGCTCGTGTTTCAGCCGCACGACCTCCGAGAGGCTTAGAAGAGACCTCATCTGAAAGGTGGATTCACAACGATCAAGTGTGTCGAACGTCAGCCCATAATCTTAAACTTAAGGGTTCAAAGGTTCTGCCGAAATCACATAGGTCGTCATGTTACAATTTAGTCAATAAAGGCCAACTACTGGAGCGAAACGGAATGCTTCGACGCTTGTGTTTCGGCCGCACGACCTCTGAGAGGCTTGGAAGAGAACTCATCTGAAAGGTGGATTCACAACGATCGAGTGTGTCAAACGTCAGCCCACTAGCTCAAACTTAAGGGTTCAAAAGTTTTTCCGAAATCACAGAGGTCGTCATGTTTCAATTTAGTCAATAAAGGCCTACTACTGGAGCAAAACGGAATGCTTCGACGCTCGTGTTTCAGCCGCACGACCTCCGAGAGGATTGGAAAAGACGTCATCTGAAAGGTGGCTTTAAAACGATCGAGTGTGTCGACCGTCAGCCCACGAGCTCAAACTTAAGGGTTCAAAAGTTCTGCCGAAATCACATAGGTCGTCATGTTTCAATTTAGTCAATAAAGGCCTACAACTGGAGCGAAACGGAATGCTTCGACGCTCGTGTTTCAGCCGCACGACCTCCGAGAGGCTTGGAAGAGACCTCATCTGAAAGGTGGATTCACAACGATCAAGTGTGTCGAACGTCAGCCCACAAGCTCAAACTTAAGGGTTCAAAGGTTCTGCCGAAATCACATAGGTCGTCATGTTTCAATTTAGTCAATAAAGGCCTACAACTGGAGCGAAACGGAATGCTTCGACGCTCGTATTTCGGCCACACGACCTACGAGAGGCTTGGAAGAGACCTCATTTGAAAGGTGGATTCAAAACGATCGAGTGTGTCGAATGTCAGCCGACTAGCTCAAACTTAAGGGTTCAAAAGTTCTGCCGAAATCACATAGGTCGTCATGTTACAATTTAGTCAATAAAGGCCAACTACTGGAGTGAAACGGAATGCTTCGACGCTCGTGTTTTGGGCGCACGACCTCCGAGAGGCTTGGAAGAGACCTCATCTGAAAGGTGGATTCACAACGATCGAGTGTGTCGAATGTCAGTCGACTAGCTCAAACTTAAAGGTTCAAAAGTTCTGCCGAAATCACATAGGTCGACATGTTACAATTTAGTCAATAAAGGCCTACTATTGGAGCGAAACGGAATGCTTCGAAGCTCGTGTTTCGGCTGCACGAACTCCGAGAGGATTGGAAGAGACCTCATCTGAAAGGTGGATTCACAACGATCGAGTGTGTCGAAGGTCAGCCTACTAGCTCAAACTTAAGGGTTCTAAAGTTCTGCCGAAATCACATAGGTCGACATGTTACAATTTAGTCAATAAAGGCCTACTATTGGAGCGAAACTGAATGCTTCAAAGCTCGTGTTTCGGCTGCACGAACTCCGAGAGGCTTGGAAGAGACCTCATCTGAAAGGTGGATTCACAACGATCAAGTGTGTCGAACGTCAGCCCACTAGCTCAAACTTAAGGGTTCAAATGTTCTTCCGAAATCACAGAGGTCGTCATGTTTCAATTTAGTCAATAAAGGCCTGCAACTGGAGCGAAACGGAATGCTTCGACGCTCTTGTTTCAGCCGCACGACCTCCAAGAGGCTTGGAAGAGACGTCATCTGAAAGGTGGATTCACAACGATCAAGTGTGTCGAACGTCAGCCCACAAGCTCAAACTTAAGGGTTCAAACGTTCTGCCGAAATCACATAGGTCGTCATGTTACAATTTAGTCAATAAAGGCCTACTACTGGAGCGAAACGGAATGCTTCGACGCTCGTGTTTCAGCCGCACGACCTCCGAGAGGCTTGGAAGAGACATCATCTGAAAGGTGGATTCAAAACGATCGAGTGTGTCGAATGTCAGTCTACTAGCTCAAACGTAAAGGTTCAAAAGTTCTGCCTAAATCACAGAGGTCGTCATGTTACAATTTAGTCAAAAAAGGCCTACTATTGGAGCGAAACGGAATGCTTCAAAGCTCGTGTTTCGGCTGCACGAACTCCGAGAGGCTTGGAAGAGATCTCATCTGAAAGGTGGATTCACAACGATCAAGTGTGTCGAACGTCAGCCCACAAGCTCAAACTTAAGGGTTCAAAAGTTCTGCCGAAATCACATAGGTCGTCATGTTACAATTTCGTCAAAAAAGGCCTACTACTGGAGCGAAACGGAATGCTTCGACGCTCGTGTTTCAGCAGCACGACCTCAGAGAGGCTTGGAAGAGACCTCATCTGAAAGGTGGATTCACAACGATCGAGTGTGTCGAATGTCAGTCTACTAGCTCAAACTTAAAGGTTCAAAAGTTCTGCCTAAATCACATAGGTCGTCATGTTACAATTTAGTCAATAAAGGCCTCCTACTGGAGCGAAACGGAATGCTTCGATGCTCGTGTTTCGGCCGCTCGACCTCCGAGAAGCTTGGAAAAGACGTCATCTGAAAGGTGGATTCAAAACGATCGAGTGTGTCGAATGTCAGCCCACAAGCTCAAACTTAAGGGTTCTAAAGTTCTGCCGAAATCACATAGGTCGACATGTTACAATTTAGTCAATAAAGGCCTACTATTGGAGCGAAACGGAATGCTTCGAAGCTCGTGTTTCGGCTGCACGAACTCCGAGAGGATTGGAAGAGACCTCATCTGAAAGGTGGATTCACAACGATCGAGTGTGTCGAAGATCAGCCTACTAGCTCAAACTTAAGGGTTCTAAAGTTCTGCCGAAATCACATAGGTCGACATGTTACAATTTAGTCAATAAAGGCCTACTATTGGAGCGAAACTGAATGCTTCAAAGCTCGTGTTTCGGCTGCACGAACTCCGAGAGGCTTGGAAGAGACCTCATCTGAAAGGTGGATTCACAACGATCAAGTGTGTCGAACGTCAGCCCACTAGCTCAAACTTAAGGGTTCAAAAGTTCTTCCGAAATCACAGAGGTCGTCATGTTTCAATTTAGTCAATAAAGGCCTGCAACTGGAGCGAAACGGAATGCTTCGACGCTCTTGTTTCAGCCGCACGACCTCCGAGAGGCTTGGAAGAGACCTCATCTGAAAGGTGGATTCAAAACGATCGAGTGTGTCCAATGTCAGTCGACTAGCTCTAACGTAAAGGTTCAAAAGTTCTGCCTAAATCACATAGGTCGTCATGTTACAATATAGTCAATAAAGGCCTACTCCTGGAGCGAAACGGAATGGTACGACGCTCGTGTTTCGGCCGCACGAACTCCGAGAGGCTTGCAAGAGACCTCATCTGAAAGGTGGATTCACAACGATCAAGTGTGTCGAACGTCAGCCCACAAGCTCAAACTTAAGGGTTCAAAAGTTCTGCCGAAATCACAGAGGTCGTCATGTTACAATTTAGTCAATAAAGGCCTACTACTGGAGCGAAACGGAATGCTTCGATGCTCGTGTTTCGGCCACACGACCTACGAGAGGCTTGGAAGAGACCTCATTTGAAAGGTGGATTCAAAACGATCGAGTGTGTCGAATGTCAGCCGACTAGCTCAAACTTAAGGGTTCAAAAGTTCTGCCGAAATCACATAGGTCGTCATGTTACAATTTAGTCAATATAGGCCTACTACTGGAGCGAAACGGAATGCTTCGACGCTCGTGTTTTGGGCGCACGACCTCCTAGAGGCTTGGAAGAGACCTCATCTGAAAGGTAGATTCACAACGATCGAGTGTGTCGAATGTCAGTCTACTAGCTCAAACTTAAAGGTTCAAAAGTTCTGCCTAAATCACAGAGGTCGTCATGTTTCAATTTAGTCAATAAAGGCCTGCAACTGGAGCGAAACGGAATGCTTCGACGCTCTTGTTTCAGCCGCACGACCTCCAAGAGGCTTGGAAGAGACGTCATCTGAAAGGTGGATTCACAACGATCAAGTGTGTCGAACGTCAGCCCACAAGCTCAAACTTAAGGGTTCAAACGTTCTGCCGAAATCACATAGGTCGTCATGTTACAATTTAGTCAATAAAGGCCTACTACTGGAGCGAAACGGAATGCTTCGACGCTCGTGTTTCAGCCGCACGACCTCCGAGAGGCTTGGAAGAGACATCATCTGAAAGGTGGATTCAAAACGATCGAGTGTGTCGAATGTCAGTCTACTAGCTCAAACGTAAAGGTTCAAAAGTTCTGCCTAAATCACAGAGGTCGTCATGTTACAATTTAGTCAAAAAAGGCCTACTATTGGAGCGAAACGGAATGCTTCAAAGCTCGTGTTTCGGCTGCACGAACTCCGAGAGGCTTGGAAGAGATCTCATCTGAAAGGTGGATTCACAACGATCAAGTGTGTCGAACGTCAGCCCACAAGCTCAAACTTAAGGGTTCAAAAGTTCTGCCGAAATCACATAGGTCGTCATGTTACAATTTCGTCAAAAAAGGCCTACTACTGGAGCGAAACGGAATGCTTCGACGCTCGTGTTTCAGCAGCACGACCTCAGAGAGGCTTGGAAGAGACCTCATCTGAAAGGTGGATTCACAACGATCGAGTGTGTCGAATGTCAGTCTACTAGCTCAAACTTAAAGGTTCAAAAGTTCTGCCTAAATCACATAGGTCGTCATGTTACAATTTAGTCAATAAAGGCCTCCTACTGGAGCGAAACGGAATGCTTCGATGCTCGTGTTTCGGCCGCTCGACCTCCGAGAAGCTTGGAAAAGACGTCATCTGAAAGGTGGATTCAAAACGATCGAGTGTGTCGAATGTCAGCCCACAAGCTCAAACTTAAGGGTTCTAAAGTTCTGCCGAAATCACATAGGTCGACATGTTACAATTTAGTCAATAAAGGCCTACTATTGGAGCGAAACGGAATGCTTCGAAGCTCGTGTTTCGGCTGCACGAACTCCGAGAGGATTGGAAGAGACCTCATCTGAAAGGTGGATTCACAACGATCGAGTGTGTCGAAGATCAGCCTACTAGCTCAAACTTAAGGGTTCTAAAGTTCTGCCGAAATCACATAGGTCGACATGTTACAATTTAGTCAATAAAGGCCTACTATTGGAGCGAAACTGAATGCTTCAAAGCTCGTGTTTCGGCTGCACGAACTCCGAGAGGCTTGGAAGAGACCTCATCTGAAAGGTGGATTCACAACGATCAAGTGTGTCGAACGTCAGCCCACTAGCTCAAACTTAAGGGTTCAAAAGTTCTTCCGAAATCACAGAGGTCGTCATGTTTCAATTTAGTCAATAAAGGCCTGCAACTGGAGCGAAACGGAATGCTTCGACGCTCTTGTTTCAGCCGCACGACCTCCGAGAGGCTTGGAAGAGACCTCATCTGAAAGGTGGATTCAAAACGATCGAGTGTGTCCAATGTCAGTCGACTAGCTCTAACGTAAAGGTTCAAAAGTTCTGCCTAAATCACATAGGTCGTCATGTTACAATATAGTCAATAAAGGCCTACTCCTGGAGCGAAACGGAATGGTACGACGCTCGTGTTTCGGCCGCACGAACTCCGAGAGGCTTGCAAGAGACCTCATCTGAAAGGTGGATTCACAACGATCAAGTGTGTCGAACGTCAGCCCACAAGCTCAAACTTAAGGGTTCAAAAGTTCTGCCGAAATCACAGAGGTCGTCATGTTACAATTTAGTCAATAAAGGCCTACTACTGGAGCGAAACGGAATGCTTCGATGCTCGTGTTTTGGGCGCACGACCTCCTAGAGGCTTGGAAGAGACCTCATCTGAAAGGTAGATTCACAACGATCGAGTGTGTCGAATGTCAGTCTACTAGCTCAAACTTAAAGGTTCAAAAGTTCTGCCTAAATCACATAGGTCGTCATGTTACAATTTAGTCAATAAAGGCCTCCTACTGGAGCGAAACGGAATGCTTCGATGCTCGTGTTTCGGCCGCTCGACCTCCGAGAAGCTTGGAAAAGACGTCATCTGAAAGGTGGATTCAAAACGATCGAGTGTGTCGAATGTCAGCCTACTAGCTCAAACTTAAGGGTTCTAAAGTTCTGCCGAAATCACATAGGTCGACATGTTACAATTTAGTCAATAAAGGCCTCCTACTGGAGCGAAACGGAATGCTTCGACACTCGTGTTTCAGCAGCACGACCTCAGAGAGGCTTGGAAGAGACCTCATTTGAAAGGTGGATTCAAAACGATCGTGTGTGTCGAATGTCAGTCGACTACCTCAAACGTAAAGGTTCAAAAGTTCTGCCTAAATCACATAGGTCGTCATGTTACAATTTAGTCAATAAAGGCCTCCTACTGGAGCGAAACGGAATGCTTCGATGCTCGTGTTTCGGCCGCTCGACCTCCGAGAAGCTTGGAAAAGACGTCATCTGAAAGGTGGATTCAAAACGATCGAGTGTGTCGAATGTCAGCCTACTAGCTCAAACTTAAGGGTTCTAAAGTTCTGCCTAAATCACATAGGTCGTCATGTTACAATTTAATCAATAAAGGCCTCCTACTGGAGCGAAACGGAATGCTTCGACGCTTGTGTTTCGGCCGCACGACCTCTGAGAGGCTTGGAAGAGAACTCATCTGAAAGGTGGATTCACAACGATCGAGTGTGTCAAACGTCAGCCCACTAGCTCAAACTTAAGGGTTCAAAAGTTCTTCCGAAATCACATAGGTCGTCATGTTACAATTTAGTCAATATAGGCCTACTACTGGAGCGAAACGGAATGCTTCGACGCTCGTGTTTTGGGCGCACGACCTCTGAGAGGCTTGGAAGAGACCTCATCTGAAAGGTGGCTTTAAAACGATCGAGTGTGTCGACCGTCAGCCCACGAGCTCAAACTTAAGGGTTCAAAAGTTCTGCCGAAATCACATAGGTCGTCATGTTTCAATTTAGTCAATAAAGCCCTACAACTGGAGCGAAACGGAATGCTTCGACGATCGTGTTTCAGCCGCACGACCTCCGAGAGGCTTAGAAGAGACCTCATCTGAAAGGTGGATTCACAACGATCAAGTGTGTCGAACGTCAGCCCACAAGCTCAAACTTAAGGGTTCAAAAGTTCTTCCGAAATCACAGAGGTCGTCATGTTTCAATTTAGTCAATAAAGGCCTACTACTGGAGCAAAACGGAATGCTTCGACGCTCGTGTTTCAGCCGCACGACCTCCGAGAGGCTTGGAAGAGACCTAATCTGAAAAGTGGATTCACAACGATCGAGTGTGTCGAACGTCAGCCCATAATCTCAAACTTAAGGGTTCAAAGGTTCTGCCGAAATCACATAGGTCGTCATGTTACAATTTAGTCAATAAAGGCCAACTACTGGAGCGAAACGGAATGCTTCGACGCTTGTGTTTCGGCCGCACGACCTCTGAGAGGCTTGGAAGAGAACTCATCTGAAAGGTGGATTCACAACGATCGAGTGTGTCAAACGTCAGCCCACTAGCTCAAACTTAAGGGTTCAAAAGTTTTTCCGAAATCACAGAGGTCGTCATGTTTCAATTTAGTCAATAAAGGCCTACTACTGGAGCAAAACGGAATGCTTCGACGCTCGTGTTTCAGCCGCACGACCTCCGAGAGGATTGGAAAAGACGTCATCTGAAAGGTGGCTTTAAAACGATCGAGTGTGTCGACCGTCAGCCCACGAGCTCAAACTTAAGTGTTCAAAAGTTCTGCCGAAATCACATAGGTCGTCATGTTTCAATTTAGTCAATAAAGGCCTACAACTGGAGCGAAACGGAATGCTTCGACGCTCGTGTTTCAGCCGCACGACCTCCGAGAGGCTTGGAAGAGACCTCATCTGAAAGGTGGATTCACAACGATCAAGTGTGTCGAACGTCAGCCCACAAGCTCAAACTTAAGGGTTCAAAGGTTCTGCCGAAATCACATAGGTCGTCATGTTTCAATTTAGTCAATAAAGGCCTACAACTGGAGCGAAACGGAATGCTTCGACGCTCGTATTTCGGCCACACGACCTACGAGAGGCTTGGAAGAGACCTCATTTGAAAGGTGGATTCAAAACGATCGAGTGTGTCGAATGTCAGCCCACAAGCTCAAACTTAAGGGTTCTAAAGTTCTGCCGAAATCACATAGGTCGACATGTTACAATTTAGTCAATAAAGGCCTACTATTGGAGCGAAACGGAATGCTTCGAAGCTCGTGTTTCGGCTGCACGAACTCCGAGAGGATTGGAAGAGACCTCATCTGAAAGGTGGATTCACAACGATCGAGTGTGTCGAAGGTCAGCCTACTAGCTCAAACTTAAGGGTTCTAAAGTTCTGCCGAAATCACATAGGTCGACATGTTACAATTTAGTCAATAAAGGCCTACTATTGGAGCGAAACTGAATGCTTCAAAGCTCGTGTTTCGGCTGCACGAACTCCGAGAGGCTTGGAAGAGACCTCATCTGAAAGGTGGATTCACAACGATCAAGTGTGTCGAACGTCAGCCCACTAGCTCAAACTTAAGGGTTCAAAAGTTCTTCCGAAATCAAAGAGGTCGTCATGTTTCAATTTAGTCAATAAAGGCCTGCAACTGGAGCGAAACGGAATGCTTCGACGCTCTTGTTTCAGCCGCACGACCTCCAAGAGGCTTGGAAGAGACCTCATCTGAAAGGTGGATTCACAACGATCAAGTGTGTCGAACGTCAGCCCACAAGCTCAAACTTAAGGGTTCAAAAGTTCTGCCGAAATCACATAGGTCGTCATGTTACAATTTAGTCAATAAAGGCCAACTACTGGAGTGAAACGGAATGCTTCGACGCTCGTGTTTTGGGCGCACGACCTCCGAGAGGCTTGGAAGAGACCTCATTTGAAAGGTGGATTCAAAACGATCGAGTGTGTCGAATGTCAGCCGACTAGCTCAAACTTAAAGGTTCAAAAGTTCTGCCTAAATCACATAGGTCGTCATGTTTCAATTTAGTCAATAAAGGCCTACAACTGGAGCGAAACGGAATGCTTCGACGCTCGTATTTCGGCCACACGACCTACGAGAGGCTTGGAAGAGACCTCATTTGAAAGGTGGATTCAAAACGATCGAGTGTGTCGAATGTCAGCCGACTAGCTCAAACTTAAGGGTTCAAAAGTTCTGCCGAAATCACATAGGTCGTCATGTTACAATTTAGTCAATAAAGGCCAACTACTGGAGTGAAACGGAATGCTTCGACGCTCGTGTTTTGGGCGCACGACCTCCGAGATGCTTGGAAGAGACCTCATCTGAAAGGTGGATTCACAACGATCGAGTGTGTCGAATGTCAGTCTACTAGCTCAAACTTAAAGGTTCAAAAGTTCTGCCTAAATCACATAGGTCGTCATGTTACAATTTAGTCAATAAAGGCCTCCTACTGGAGCGAAACGGAATGCTTCGATGCTCGTGTTTCGGCCGCTCGACCTCCGAGAAGCTTGGAAAAGACGTCATCTGAAAGGTGGATTCACAACGATCAAGTGTGTCGAATGTCAGCCCACAAGCTCAAACTTAAGGGTTCTAAAGTTCTGCCGAAATCACATAGGTCGACATGTTACAATTTAGTCAATAAAGGCCTACTATTGGAGCGAAACGGAATGCTTCGAAGCTCGTGTTTCGGCTGCATGAACTCCGAGAGGATTGGAAGAGACCTCATCTGAAAGGTGGATTCACAACGATCGAGTGTGTCGAAGGTCAGCCTACTAGCTCAAACTTAAGGGTTCTAAAGTTCTGCCGAAATCACATAGGTCGACATGTTACAATTTAGTCAATAAAGGCCTACTATTGGAGCGAAACTGAATGCTTCAAAGCTCGTGTTTCGGCTGCACGAACTCCGAGAGGCTTGGAAGAGACATCATCTGAAAGGTGGATTCAAAACGATCGAGTGTGTCGAATGTCAGTCTACTAGCTCAAACGTAAAGGTTCAAAAGTTCTGCCTAAATCACAGAGGTCGTCATGTTACAATTTAGTCAAAAAAGGCCTACTATTGGAGCGAAACGGAATGCTTCAAAGCTCGTGTTTCGGCTGCACGAACTCCGAGAGGCTTGGAAGAGATCTCATCTGAAAGGTGGATTCACAACGATCAAGTGTGTCGAACGTCAGCCCACAAGCTCAAACTTAAGGGTTCAAAAGTTCTGCCGAAATCACATAGGTCGTCATGTTACAATTTCGTCAAAAAAGGCCTACTACTGGAGCGAAACGGAATGCTTCGACGCTCGTGTTTCAGCAGCACGACCTCAGAGAGGCTTGGAAGAGACCTCATCTGAAAGGTGGATTCAAAACGATCGTGTGTGTCGAATGTCAGTCGACTACCTCAAACTTAAAGGTTCAAAAGTTCTGCCTAAATCACATAGGTCGTCATGTTACAATTTAGTCAATATAGGCCTACTACTGGAGCGAAACGGAATGCTTCGATGCTCGTGTTTCGGCCGCTCGACCTCAGAGAAGCTTGGAAAAGACGTCATCTGAAAGGTGGATTCAAAACGATCGAGTGTGTCGAATGTCAGCCTACTAGCTCAAACTTAAGGGTTCTAAAGTTCTGCCGAAATCACATAGGTCGACATGTTACAATTTAGTCAATAAAGGCCTACTATTGGAGCGAAACGGAATGCTTCGAAGCTCGTGTTTCGGCTGCACGAACTCCGAGAGGATTGGAAGAGACCTCATCTGAAAGGTGGATTCACAACGATCGAGTGTGTCGAACGTCAGCCCACAAGCTCAAACATAAGGGTTCAAAAGTTCTGCCGAAATCACGTAGGTCGTCATGTTACAATTTAGTCAATAAAGGCCTACTACTGGAGCGAAACGGAATGCTTCGACGCTCGTGTTTCAGCCGCACGATCTCCGAGAGGATTGGAAGAGACCTCATTTGAAAGGTGGATTCAAAACGATCGAGTGTGTCGAAGGTCAGCCTACTCGCTCAAACCTAAGGGTTCTAAAGTTCTGCCGAAATCACATAGGTCGTCGTGTTACAATATAGTCAATATAGGCCTACTACTGGAGCGAAACGGAATGCTTCGACGCTCGTGTTTCGGCCGCACGACCTCTGAGAGGCTTGGAAGAGACCTCATCTGAAAGGTGGATTCACAACGATCGAGTGTGTAGAACGTCAGCCCACTAGCTCAAATTTAAGGGTTCAAAAGTTCTGCCGAAATCACATAGGTCGTCATGTTTCAATTTAGTCAATAAAGGCCAATTACTGGAGCGAAACGGAATGCTTCGACGCTCGTGTTTCAGCCGCACGACCTCCGAGAGGCTTGGAAAAGACGTCATCTGAAAGGTGGCTTTAAAACGATCGAGTGTGTCGACCGTCAGCCCACGAGCTCAAACTTAAGGGTTCAAAAGTTCTGCCGAAATCACATAGGTCGTCATGTTTCAATTTCGTCAATAAAGACCTACAACTGGAGCGAAACGGAATGCTTCGACGCTCGTGTTTCAGCCGCACGACCTCCGAGAGGCTTGGAAGAGACCTCATCTGAAAGGTGGATTCACAACGATCAAGTGTGTCGAACGTCAGCCCACAAGCTCAAACTTAAGGGTTCAAAAGTTCTTCCGAAATCACATAGGTCGTCATGTTACAATTTAGTCAATAAAGGACTACTACTGGAGCGAAACGGAATGCTTCGACGCTTGTGTTTCGGCACCACGACCTCCGAGAGGCTTGGAAGAGACCTCATCTGAAAGGTGGATTCACAATGATCGAGTGTGTCGAACGTCAGCCCATAATCTCAAACTTAAGGGTTCAAAGGTTCTGCCGAAATCACATAGGTCGTCATGTTACAATTTAGTCAATAAAGGCCAACTACTGGAGCGAAACGGAATGCTTCGACGCTTGTGTTTCAGCCGCACGACCTCTGAGAGGCTTGGAAGAGAACTCATCTGAAAGGTGGATTCACAACGATCGAGTGTGTCAAACGTCAGCCCACTAGCTCAAACTTAAGGGTTCAAAAGGTCTTCCGAAATCACAGAGGTCGTCATGTTTCAATTTAGTCAATAAAGGCCTACAACTGGAGCGAAACGGAATGCTTCGACGCTCTTGTTTCAGCCGCACGACCTCCAAGAGGCTTGGAAGAGACCTCATCTGAAAGGTGGATTCAAAGCGATCGAGTGTGTCGAATGTCAGTCTACTAGCTCAAACTTAAAGGTTCAAAAGTTCTGCCTAAATCACAGAGGTCGTCATGTTACAATTTAGTCAATAAAGGCCTACTATTGGAGCGAAACGGAATGCTTCAAAGCTCGTGTTTCGGCTGCACGAACTCCGAGAGGCTTGGAAGAGATCTCATCTGAAAGGTGGATTCACAACGATCAAGTGTGTCGAATGTCAGTCGACTACCTCAAACTTAAAGGTTCAAAAGTTCTGCCTAAATCACATAGGTCGTCATGTTACAAATTAGTCAATGTAGGCCTACTACTGGAGCGAAATGGAATGCTTCGACGCTCGAGTTTTCGGCCGCACAACCTCCGAGAGGCTTGGAAGTGACCTCATCTGAAAGGTGGATTCAAAACGATCGAGTGTGTCGAAGGTCAGCCTACTCGCTCAAACTTAAGGGTTCTAAAGTTCTGCCGAAATCACATAGGTCGTCATGTTACAATATAGTCAATATAGCCCTACTACTGGAGCGAAACGGAATGCTTCGACGCTCGTGTTTCGGCCGCACGACCTCCGAGAGGCTTGGAAGAGACCTCATCTGAAAGGTGGATTCACAACGATCGAGTGTGTAGAACGTCAGCCCACTAGCTCAAATTTAAGGGTTCAAAAGTTCTTCCGAAATCACATAGGTCGTCATGTTACAATTTAGTCAATAAAGGACTACTACTGGAGCGAAACGGAATGCTTCGACGCTTGTGTTTCAGCCGCACGACCTCCGAAAGGATTGGAAGAGACCTCATCTGAAAGGTGGATTCAAAACGATCGAGTGTGTCGAACGTCAGCCCACGAGCTCAAACTTAAGGGTTCAAAAGTTCTGCCGAAATCACATTGGTTGTCATGTTAAAATTTAGTCAATAAAGGCCTACTACTGGAACGAAACTGAATGCTTTGACAGTCGCCGCTCGGCCGCACGAAGTCTGAGAGGCTTGGAAGCGACCTCATTTGAAAGGTGGATTCAAAACGATCGAGTGTGTCGAAGGTCAGCCTACTCGCTCAAACTTAAGGGTTCTAAAGTTCTGCCGAAATCACATAGGTCGTCATGTTACAATATAGTCAATATAGGCCTACTACTGGAACAAAACGGAATGCTTCGACGCTCGTGTTTCGGCCGCACGACCTCCGAGAGGCTTGGAAGAGACCTCATCTGAAAGGTGGATTCAAAACGATCGAGTGTGTAGAACGTCAGCCCATTAGCTCAAATTTAAGGGTTCAAAGGTTCTGCCGAAATCACATAGGTCGTCATGCTACAATTTAGTCAATAAAGGCCAACTACTGGAGCGAAACGGAATGCTTCGACGCTCGTGTTTCGGCCGCACGACCTCCGAGAGGCTTGGAAAAGACGTCATCTGAAAGGTGGATTCACAACGATCGAGTGTGTCGAACGTCAGCCCACAATCTCAACCTTAAGGGTTCAAAAGTTCTGCCGAAATCACATAGGTCGTCATGTTACAATTTAGTCAATAAAGGCCTACGACTGGAGCGAAACGGAATCCTTCGACGCTCGTGTTTCGGCCGCACGACCTACGAGAGGCTTGGAAGAGACCTCATCTGAAAGGTGGATTCAAAACGATCGAGTGTGTCGAAGGTCAGCCTACTCGCTCAAACTTAAGGGTTCTAAAGTTCTGCCGAAATCACATAGGTCGTCATGTTACAATTTAGTCAATAAAGGCCTACTACTGGAGCGAAACGGAATGCTTCGACGCTCGTGTTTCAGCCGCACGACCTCCGAAAGGATTGGAAGAGACCTCATTTGAAAGGTGGATTCAAAACGATCGAGTGCGTCGAACGTCAGCCCACGAGCTCAAATTTAAGGGTTCAAAAGTTCTGCCGAAATCACATTGGTTGTCATGTTAAAATTTAGTCAATAAAGGCCTACTACTGGAACGAAACTGAATGCTTTGACAGTCGCCGCTCGGCCGCACGAAGTCTGAGAGGCTTGGAAGAGACCTCATTTGAAAGGTGGATTCAAAACGATCGAGTGTGTCGAAGGTCAGCGTACTCGCTCAAACTTAAGGGTTCTAAAGTTCTGCCGAAATCACATAGGTCGTCATGTTTCAATTTAGTCAATAAAGGCCTACTACTGGAGCGAAACGGAATGCTTCGACGCTCGTGTTTCAGCCGCACGACCTCCGAGAGGCTTGGAAAAGATGTCATCTGAAAGGTGGCTTTAAAACGATCGAGTGTGTCGACCGTCAGCCCACGAGCTCAAACTTAAGGGTTCAAAAGTTCTGCCGAAATCACATAGGTCGTCATGTTTCAATTTAGTCAATAAAGGCCTACTACTGGAGCGAAACGGAATGCTTCGACGCTCGTGTTTCAGCCGCACGACCTCAGAGAGGCTTGGAAAAGACGTCATCTGAAAGGTGGCTTTAAAACGATCGAGTGTGTCGACCGTCAGCCCACGAGCTCAAACTTAAGGGTTCAAAAGTTCTGCCGAAATCACATAGGTCGTCATGTTTCAATTTAGTCAATAAAGGCCTACAACTGGAGCGAAACGGAATGCTTCGACGCTCGTGTTTCAGCCGCACGACCTCCGAGAGGCTTGGAAGAGACCTCATCTGAAAGGTGGATTCACAACGATCAAGTGTGTCGAACGTCAGCCCACAAGCTCAAACTTAAGGGTTCAAAGGTTCTGCCGAAATCACATAGGTCGTCATGCTACAATTTAGTCAATAAAGGCCAACTACTGGAGCGAAACGGAATGCTTCGATGCTCGTGTTTCGGCCGCACGACCTCCGAGAGGCTTGGAAAAGACGTCATCTGAAAGGTGGATTCACAACGATCGAGTGTGTTGAACGTCAGCCCACAATCTCAACCTTAAGGGTTCAAAAGTTCTGCCGAAATCACATAGGTCGTCATGTTACAATTTAGTCAATAAAGGCCTACGACTGGAGCGAAACGGAATGCTTCGACGCTCGTGTTTCGGCCGCACGACCTACGAGAGGCTTGGAAGAGACCTCATCTGAAAAGTGGATTCAAAACGATCGAGTGTGTCGAAGGTCAGCCTACTCGCTCAAACTTAAGGGTTCTAAAGTTCTGCCGAAATCACATAGGTCGTCATGTTACAATTTAGTCAATAAAGGCCTACTACTGGAGCGAAACGGAATGCTTCGACGCTCGTGTTTCAGCCGCACGACCTCCGAAAGGATTGGAAGAGACCTCATTTGAAAGGTGGATTCAAAACGATCGAGCGCGTCGAACGTCAGCCCACGAGCTCAAATTTAAGGGTTAAAAAGTTCTGCCGAAATCACATTGGTTGTCATGTTAAAATTTAGTCAATAAAGGCCTACTACTGGAACGAAACTGAATGCTTTGACAGTCGCCGCTCGGCCGCACGAAGTCTGAGAGGCTTGGAAGAGACCTCATTTGAAAGGTGGATTCAAAACGATCGAGTGTGTCGAAGGTCAGCCTACTCGCTCAAACTTAAGGGTTCTAAAGTTCTGCCGAAATCACATAGGTCGTCATGTTACAATATAGTCAATATAGGCCTACTACTGGAGCGAAACGGAATGCTTCGACGCTCGTGTTTCGGCCGCACGACCTCCGAGAGGCTTGGAAAAGACGTCATCTGAAAGGTGGCTTTAAAACGATCGAGTGTGTTGACCGTCAGCCCACGAGCTCAAACTTAAGGGTTCAAAATTTCTGCCGAAATCACATAGGTCGTCATGTTTCAATTTAGTCAATAAAGACCTACAACTGGAGCGAAACGGAATGCTTCGACGCTCGTGTTTCAGCCGCACGACCTCCGAGAGGCTTGGAAGAGACCTCATCTGAAAGGTGGATTCACAACGATCAAGTGTGTCGAACGTCAGCCCACAAGCTCAAACTTAAGGGTTCAAAGGTTCTGCCGAAATCACATAGGTCGTCATGCTACAATTTAGTTAAAAAAGGCCAACTACTGGAGCGAAACGGAATGCTTCGACGCTCGTGTTTCGGCCGCACGACCTCCGAGAGGCTTGGAAAAGACGTCATCTGAAAGGTGGATTCACAACGATCGAGTGTGTCGAACGTCAGCCCACAAGCTCAAACTTAAGGGTTCAAAGGTTCTGCCGAAATCACATAGGTCGTCATGCTACAATTTAGTTAATAAAGGCCAACTACTGGAGCGAAACGGAATGCTTCGACGCTCGTGTTTCGGCCGCACGACCTCCGAGAGGCTTGGAAGAGACCTCATCTGAAAGGTGGATTCAAAACGATCGAGTGTGTCGAAGATCAGCCTACTCGCTCAAACTTAAGGGTTCTAAAGTTCTGCCGAAATCACATAGGTCGTCATGTTTCAATTTAGTCAATAAAGGCCTACAACTGGAGCGAAACGGAATGCTTCGACGCTCGTGTTTCAGCCGCACGACCTCCAAGAGGCTTGGAAGAGACCTCATCTGAAAGGTGGATTCAGAACGATCAAGTGTGTCGAACGTCAGCCCACAAGCTCAAACTTAAGGGTTCAAAGGTTCTGCCGAAATCACATAGTTCGTCATGCTACAATTTAGTCAATAAAGGCCAACTACTGGAGCGAAACGGAATGCTTCGACGCTCGTGTTTCGGCCGCACGACCTCCGAGAGGCTTGGAAAAGACGTCATCTGAAAGGTGGATTCACAACGATCGAGTGTGTCGAACGTCAGCCCACAATCTCAACCTTAAGGGTTCAAAAGTTCTGCCGAAATCACATAGGTCGTCATGTTACAATTTAGTCAATAAAGGCCTACGACTGGAGCGAAACGGAATGCTTCGACGCTCGTGTTTCGGCCGCACGACCTACGAGAGGCTTGGAAGAGACCTCATCTGAAAGGTGGATTCAAAACGATCGAGTGTGTCGAAGGTCAGCCTACTCGCTCAAACTTAAGGGTTCTAAAGTTCTGCCGATATCACATAGGTCGTCATGTTACAATATAGTCAATATAGGCCTACTACTGGAGCGAAACGGAATGCTTCGACGCTCGTGTTTCGGCCGCACGACCTCCGAGAGGCTTGGAAGAGACCTCATCTGAAAGGTGGATTTACAACGATCGAGTGTGTAGAACGTCAGCCCACTAGCTGAAATTTAAGGGTTGAAAAGTTCTGCCGAAATCACATAGGTCGTCATGTTTCAATTTAGTCAATAAAGGCCTACTACTGGAGCGAAACGGAATGCTTCGACGCTCGTGTTTCAGCCGCACGACCTCCGAGAGGCTTGGAAAAGACGTCATCTGAAAGGTGGCTTTAAAACGATCTAGTGTGTCGACCGTCAGCCCACGAGCTCAAACTTAAGGGTTCAAAAGTTCTGCCGAAATCACATAGGTCGTCATGTTTCAATTTAGTCAATAAAGGCCTACAACTGAAGCGAAACGGAATGCTTCGACGCTCGTGTTTCAGCCGCACGACCTCCGAGAGGCTTGGAAGAGACCTCATCTGAAAGGTGGATTCACAACGATCAAGTGTGTCGAACGTCAGCCCACAAGCTCAAACTTAAGGGTTCAAAGGTTCTGCCGAAATCACATAGGTCGTCATGCTACAATTTAGTCAATAAAGGCCAACTACTGGAGCGAAACGGAATGCTTCGACGCTCGTGTTTCGGCCGCACGACCTCCAAGAGGCTTGGAAAAGACGTCATCTGAAAGGTGGATTCACAACGATCGAGTGTGTCGAACGTCAGCCCACAATCTCAACCTTAAGGGTTCAAAAGTTCTGCCGAAATCACATAGGTCGTCATGTTACAATTTAGTCAATAAAGGCCTACGACTGGAGCGAAACGGAATGCTTCGACGCTCGTGTTTCGGCCGCACGACCTACGAGAGGCTTGGAAGAGACCTCATCTGAAAGGTGGATTCCCAACGATCGAGTGTGTCGAACGTCAGCCCACAATCTCAAACTTAAGGGTTCAAAAGTTCTGCCGAAATCACATAGGTCGTCATGTTACAATTTAGTCAATAAAGGCCTACTATTGGAGCGAAATGGAATGCTTCGACGCTCGTGTTTCGGCCGCACGACCTCCGAGAGGCTTGGAAAAGACGTCATCTGAAAGGTGGCTTCAAAACGATCGAGTGTGTCGAACGTCAGCCCACTAGCTCAAACTTAAGGGTTCAAAAGTTCTGCCGAAATCACATAGGTCGTCATGTTTCAATTTAGTCAATAAAAGCCTACTCCTGGAGCACAACGGAATGCTTCGACGCTCTTGTTTCGGCTGCACGAACTCCGAGAGGATTGGAAGAGACCTCATCTGAAAGGTGGATTCACAACGATCGAGTGCGTCGAATGTCAGCCCACTAGCTCAAACTTAAGGGTTCAAAAGTTCTGCCAAAATAACACAGGTCGTCATGTTTCAATTTAGTCAATAAAGGCCTTCGACTGGAGCGAAACGGAATGCTTCGACGCTCGTGTTTCGGCCGCACGACCTCTGAGAGGCTTGGAAGAGACCTCATCTGAAAGGTGGATTCACAATGATCGAGTGTGTCGAACGTCAGTCCACAAATTCAAACTTAAGGGTTGTAAAGTTCTGCCGAAATCACATAGGTCGACATGTTACAATTTAGTCAATAAAGGCCTACTATTGGAGCGAAACGGAATGCTTCGACGCTCGTGTTTCGGCCGCACGACCTCCGAGAAGCTTGGACAAGACGTCATCTGAAAGGTGTATTCAAAACGATCGAGTGTGTCGAAGGTCAGCCTACTAGCTCAAACTTAAGGGTTCTAAAGTTCTGCCGAAATCACATAGGTCGACATGTTACAATTTAGTCAATAAAGGCCTAGTATTGGAGCGAAACGGAAAGCTTCGAAGCTCGTGTTTCGGCTGCACGAACTCCGAGAGGATTGGAAGAGACCTCATCTAAAAGGTGGATTCACAACGATCGAGTGTGTCGAACGTCAGCCCACTAGCTCAAACTTAAGGGTTCAAAAGCTCTGCCGAAATCATATCGGTCGTCATGTTACAATTTAGTCAATAAAGGCCTACGACTAGAGCGACACGGAATGCTTCGACGCTAGTGTTTCGGCCGCACGACCTCCAAGAGGCTTGGAAGAGACCTCATCTGAAAGGTGGATTCACAACGATCGAGTGTGTCGAACATCAGCCCATAATCTAAAACTTAAGGGTTCAAAAGTTCTGCCGAAATCACATAGGTCGTCATGTTTCAATTTAGTCAATAAAGGCCTACAACTGGAGCGAAACGGAATGCTTCGACGCTAGTGTTTCGGCCGCACGACCTCCGAGAGGCTTGGAAGAGACCTCATCTGAAAGGTGGATTCACAACGATCGAGTGTGTTGAACGTCAGCCCACAAGCTCAATCTTAAGGGTTCAAAAGTTCTGCCGAAATCACATAGGTCGTCATGTTACAATTTAGTCAATAAAGGCCTACTACTGGAGCGAAACGGAATGCTTCGACGC
This sequence comes from Phycodurus eques, assembly GCF_024500275.1. Taxonomy (NCBI): domain Eukaryota; kingdom Metazoa; phylum Chordata; class Actinopteri; order Syngnathiformes; family Syngnathidae; genus Phycodurus; species Phycodurus eques. Next base: position 38,619 of record NW_026904134.1, on the reverse strand, counting down.
TCGTGTTTCAGCCGCACGACCTCCGAGAGGATTGGAAGAGACCTCATTTGAAAGGTGGATTCAAAACGATCGAGTGCGTCGAACGTCAGCCCACGAGCTCAAACCTAAGGGTTCAAAAGTTCTGCCGAAATCACATAGGTCGTCATGTTACAAATTAGTCAATGTAGGCCTACTACTGGAGCGAAATGGAATGCTTCGACGCACGTGTTTTCGGCGGCACGACTTCCGAGAGGCTTGGAAGTGACCTCATCTGAAAGGTGGATTCAAAACGATCGAGTGTATCGAATGTCAGTCTACTAGCTCAAACTTAAAGGTTCAAAAGTTCTGCCGAAATCACATAGGTCGTCATGTTACAATTTAGTCAATAAAGGCCTATTACTGGAGCGAAACGGAATGCTTCGACGCTCGTGTTTCGGCCGCACGACCTCCGAGAAGCTTGGACAAGACGTCATCTGAAAGGTGTATTCAAAACGATCGAGTGTGTCGAAGGTCAGCCTACTAGCTCAAACTTAAGGGTTCTAAAGTTCTGCCGAAATCACATAGGTCGACATGTTACAATTTAGTCAATAAAGGCCTAGTATTGGAGCGAAACGGAAAGCTTCGAAGCTCGTGTTTCGGCTGCACGAACTCCGAGAGGATTGGAAGAGACCTCATCTAAAAGGTGGATTCACAACGATCGAGTGTGTCGAACGTCAGCCCACTAGCTCAAACTTAAGGGTTCAAAAGCTCTGCCGAAATCATATCGGTCGTCATGTTACAATTTAGTCAATAAAGGCCTACGACTAGAGCGACACGGAATGCTTCGACGCTAGTGTTTCGGCCGCACGACCTCCAAGAGGCTTGGAAGAGACCTCATCTGAAAGGTGGATTCACAACGATCGAGTGTGTCGAACATCAGCCCATAATCTAAAACTTAAGGGTTCAAAAGTTCTGCCGAAATCACATAGGTCGTCATGTTTCAATTTAGTCAATAAAGGCCTACAACTGGAGCGAAACGGAATGCTTCGACGCTAGTGTTTCGGCCGCACGACCTCCGAGAGGCTTGGAAGAGACCTCATCTGAAAGGTGGATTCACAACGATCGAGTGTGTTGAACGTCAGCCCACAAGCTCAAACTTAAGGGTTCAAAAGTTCTGCCGAAATCACATAGGTCGTCATGTTACAATTTAGTCAATAAAGGCCTACTACTGGAGCGAAACGGAATGCTTCGACGCTCGTGTTTCAGCCGCACGACCTCCGAGAGGATTGGAAGAGACCTCATTTGAAAGGTGGATTCAAAACGATCGAGTGCGTCGAACGTCAGCCCACGAGCTCAAACTTAAGGGTTCAAAAGTTCTGCCGAAATCACATAGGTCGTCATGTTACAAATTAGTCAATGTAGGCCTACTACTGGAGCGAAATGGAATGCTTCGACGCACGTGTTTTCGGCGGCACGACTTCCGAGAGGCTTGGAAGTGACCTCATCTGAAAGGTGGATTCAAAACGATCGAGTGTATCGAATGTCAGTCTACTAGCTCAAACTTAAAGGTTCAAAAGTTCTGCCGAAATCACATAGGTCGTCATGTTACAATTTAGTCAATAAAGGCCTATTACTGGAGCGAAACGGAATGCTTCGACGCTCGTGTTTCGGCCGCACGACCTCCGAGAGGCTTGGAAGAGACCTCATCTGAAAGGTGGATTCAAAACGATCGAGTGTGTCGAAGATCAGCCTACTCGCTCAAACTTAAGGGTTCTAAAGTTCTGCCGAAATCACATAGGTCGTCATGTTTCAATTTAGTCAATAAAGGCCTACAACTGGAGCGAAACGGAATGCTTCGACGCTCGTGTTTCAGCCGCACGACCTCCAAGAGGCTTGGAAGAGACCTCATCTGAAAGGTGGATTCACAACGATCAAGTGTGTCGAACGTCAGCCCACAAGCTCAAACTTAAGGGTTCAAAGGTTCTGCCGAAATCACATAGGTCGTCATGCTACAATTTAGTCAATAAAGGCCAACTACTGGAGCGAAACGGAATGCTTCGACGCTCGTGTTTCGGCTGCACGACCTCCGAGAGGCTTGGAAAAGACGTCATCTGAAAGGTGGATTCACAACGATCGAGTGTGTCGAACGTCAGCCCACAATCTCAACCTTAAGGGTTCAAAAGTTCTGCCGAAATCACATAGGTCGTCATGTTACAATTTAGTCAATAAAGGCCTACGACTGGAGCGAAACGGAATGCTTCGACGCTCGTGTTTCGGCCGCACGACCTACGAGAGGCTTGGAAGAGACCTCATCTGAAAGGTGGATTCAAAACGATCGAGTGTGTCGAAGGTCAGCCTACTCGCTCAAACTTAAGGGTTCTAAAGTTCTGCCGAAATCACATAGGTCGTCATGTTACAATATAGTCAATATAGGCCTACTACTGGAGCGAAACGGAATGCTTCGACGCTCGTGTTTCGGCCGCACGACCTCCAAGAGGCTTGGAAAAGACGTCATCTGAAAGGTGGCTTTAAAACGATCTAGTGTGTCGACCGTCAGCCCACGAGCTCAAACTTAAGGGTTCAAAAGTTCTGCCGAAATCACATAGGTCGTCATGTTTCAATTTAGTCAATAAAGGCCTACAACTGGACCGAAACGGAATGCTTCGACGCTCGTGTTTCAGCCGCACGACCTCCGAGAGGCTTGGAAGAGACCTCATCTGAAAGGTGGATTCACAACGATCGAGTGTGTCGAACGTCAGTCCACAAATTCAAACTTAAGGGTTCTAAAGTTCTGCCGAAATCACATAGGTCGACATGTTAAAATTTAGTCAATAAAGGCCTACTATTGGAGCGAAACGGAATGCTTCGACGCTCGTGTTTCGGCCGCACGACCTCCGAGAAGCTTGGACAAGACGTCATCTGAAAGGTGTATTCAAAACGATCGAGTGTGTCGAAGGTCAGCCTACTAGCTCAAACTTAAGGGTTCTAAAGTTCTGCCGAAATCACATAGGTCGACATGTTACAATTTAGTCAATAAAGGCCTAGTATTGGAGCGAAACGGAATGCTTCGAAGCTCGTGTTTCGGCTGCACGAACTCCGAGAGGATTGGAAGAGACCTCATCTAAAAGGTGGATTCACAACGATCGAGTGTGTCGAACGTCAGCCCACTAGCTCAAACTTAAGGGTTCAAAAGCTCTGCCGAAATCATATCGGTCGTCATGTTACAATTTAGTCAATAAAGGCCTACGACTAGAGCGACACGGAATGCTTCGACGCTAGTGTTTCGGCCGCACGACCTCCGAGAGGCTTGGAAGAGACCTCATCTGAAAGGTGGATTCACAACGATCGAGTGTGTCGAACGTCAGCCCATAATCTAAAACTTAAGGGTTCAAAAGTTCTGCCGAAATCACATAGGTCGTCATGTTTCAATTTAGTCAATAAAGGCCTACAACTGGAGCGAAACGGAATGCTTCGACGCTAGTGTTTCAGCCGCACGACCTCCGAGAGGCTTGGAAGAGACCTCATCTGAAAGGTGGATTCACAACGATCGAGTGTGTTGAACGTCAGCCCACAAGCTCAAACTTAAGGGTTCAAAAGTTCTGCCGAAATCACATAGGTCGTCATGTTACAATTTCGTCAATAAAGGCCTACTACTGGAGCGAAACGGAATGCTTCGACGCTCGTGTTTCAGCCGCACGACCTCCGAGAGGATTGGAAGAGACCTCATTTGAAAGGTGGATTCAAAACGATCGAGTGCGTCGAACGTCAGCCCACGAGCTCAAACTTAAGGGTTCAAACGTTCTGCCGAAATCACATAGGTCGTCATGTTACAAATTAGTCAATGTAGGCCTAATACTGGAGCGAAATGGAATGCTTCGACGCACGTGTTTTCGGCGGCACGACTTCCGAGAGGCTTGGAAGTGACCTCATCTGAAAGGTGGATTCAAAACGATCGAGTGTATCGAATGTCAGTCTACTAGCTCAAACTTAAAGGTTCAAAAGTTCTGCCGAAATCACATAGGTCGTCATGTTACAATTTAGTCAATAAAGGCCTATTACTGGAGCGAAACGGAATGCTTCGACGCTCGTGTTTCGGCCGCACGACCTCCGAGAGGCTTGGAAAAGACGTCATCTGAAAGGTGGCTTCAAAACGATCGAGTGTGTCGAATGTCAGCCTACTAGCTCAAACTTAAGGGTTCAAAAGTTCTGCCGAAATCACATAGGTCGTCATGTTCCAAATTACTCAATAAAGGCCTACTACTGGAGCAAAACTGAATGCTTTGACAGTCGCCGCTCGGCCGCACGAAGTCTGAGAGGCTTGGAAAAGACCTCATTTGAAAGGTGGATTCAAAATGATCGAGTGTGACGAATGTCAGCCGACTAGCTCAAACTTAAGGGTTCAAACGTTCTGCCGAAATCACATAGGTGGTCATGTTTCAATTTAGTCAATAAAGGCCTCCTACTGGAGCGAAACGGAATGCCTCGACGCTCGTGTTTCAGCCGCACGACCTCCGAGAGGCTTGGAAGAGACCTCATCTGACAGGTGGATTCACAACGATCGAGTGTGTCGAACGTCAGCCCACTAGCTCAAACTTAAGGGTTCAAAAGTTCTGCCGAAATCACAGAGGTCGTCATGTTTCAATTTTGTCAATAAAGGCCTACTACTGGAGCGAAACGGAATGCTTCGACGCTCGTGTTTCAGCAGCACGACCTCCGAGAGGCTTGGAAGAGACCTCATTTGAAAGGTGGATTCAAAACGATCGAGTGCGTCGAACGTCAGCCCACGAGCTCAAACTTAAGGGTTCAAAAGTTCTGCCGAAATCACATAGGTCGTCATGTTTCAATTTAGTCAATAAAGGCCTACAACTGGAGCGAAACGGAATGCTTCGACGCTAGTGTTTCGGCCGCACGACCTCCGAGAGGCTTGGAAGAGACCTCATCTGAAAGGTGGATTCACAACGATCGAGTGTGTTGAACGTCAGCCCACAAGCTCAATCTTAAGGGTTCAAAAGTTCTGCCGAAATCACATAGGTCGTCATGTTACAATTTAGTCAATAAAGGCCTACTACTGGAGCGAAACGGAATGCTTCGACGCTCGTGTTTCAGCCGCACGACCTCCGAGAGGATTGGAAGAGACCTCATTTGAAAGGTGGATTCAAAACGATCGAGTGCGTCGAACGTCAGCCCACGAGCTCAAACCTAAGGGTTCAAAAGTTCTGCCGAAATCACATAGGTCGTCATGTTACAAATTAGTCAATGTAGGCCTACTACTGGAGCGAAATGGAATGCTTCGACGCACGTGTTTTCGGCGGCACGACTTCCGAGAGGCTTGGAAGTGACCTCATCTGAAAGGTGGATTCAAAACGATCGAGTGTATCGAATGTCAGTCTACTAGCTCAAACTTAAAGGTTCAAAAGTTCTGCCGAAATCACATAGGTCGTCATGTTACAATTTAGTCAATAAAGGCCTATTACTGGAGCGAAACGGAATGCTTCGACGCTCGTGTTTCGGCCGCACGACCTCCGAGAAGCTTGGACAAGACGTCATCTGAAAGGTGTATTCAAAACGATCGAGTGTGTCGAAGGTCAGCCTACTAGCTCAAACTTAAGGGTTCTAAAGTTCTGCCGAAATCACATAGGTCGACATGTTACAATTTAGTCAATAAAGGCCTAGTATTGGAGCGAAACGGAAAGCTTCGAAGCTCGTGTTTCGGCTGCACGAACTCCGAGAGGATTGGAAGAGACCTCATCTAAAAGGTGGATTCACAACGATCGAGTGTGTCGAACGTCAGCCCACTAGCTCAAACTTAAGGGTTCAAAAGCTCTGCCGAAATCATATCGGTCGTCATGTTACAATTTAGTCAATAAAGGCCTACGACTAGAGCGACACGGAATGCTTCGACGCTAGTGTTTCGGCCGCACGACCTCCAAGAGGCTTGGAAGAGACCTCATCTGAAAGGTGGATTCACAACGATCGAGTGTGTCGAACATCAGCCCATAATCTAAAACTTAAGGGTTCAAAAGTTCTGCCGAAATCACATAGGTCGTCATGTTTCAATTTAGTCAATAAAGGCCTACAACTGGAGCGAAACGGAATGCTTCGACGCTAGTGTTTCGGCCGCACGACCTCCGAGAGGCTTGGAAGAGACCTCATCTGAAAGGTGGATTCACAACGATCGAGTGTGTTGAACGTCAGCCCACAAGCTCAAACTTAAGGGTTCAAAAGTTCTGCCGAAATCACATAGGTCGTCATGTTACAATTTAGTCAATAAAGGCCTACTACTGGAGCGAAACGGAATGCTTCGACGCTCGTGTTTCAGCCGCACGACCTCCGAGAGGATTGGAAGAGACCTCATTTGAAAGGTGGATTCAAAACGATCGAGTGCGTCGAACGTCAGCCCACGAGCTCAAACTTAAGGGTTCAAAAGTTCTGCCGAAATCACATAGGTCGTCATGTTACAAATTAGTCAATGTAGGCCTACTACTGGAGCGAAATGGAATGCTTCGACGCACGTGTTTTCGGCGGCACGACTTCCGAGAGGCTTGGAAGTGACCTCATCTGAAAGGTGGATTCAAAACGATCGAGTGTATCGAATGTCAGTCTACTAGCTCAAACTTAAAGGTTCAAAAGTTCTGCCGAAATCACATAGGTCGTCATGTTACAATTTAGTCAATAAAGGCCTATTACTGGAGCGAAACGGAATGCTTCGACGCTCGTGTTTCGGCCGCACGACCTCCGAGAGGCTTGGAAGAGACCTCATCTGAAAGGTGGATTCAAAACGATCGAGTGTGTCGAAGATCAGCCTACTCGCTCAAACTTAAGGGTTCTAAAGTTCTGCCGAAATCACATAGGTCGTCATGTTTCAATTTAGTCAATAAAGGCCTACAACTGGAGCGAAACGGAATGCTTCGACGCTCGTGTTTCAGCCGCACGACCTCCAAGAGGCTTGGAAGAGACCTCATCTGAAAGGTGGATTCACAACGATCAAGTGTGTCGAACGTCAGCCCACAAGCTCAAACTTAAGGGTTCAAAGGTTCTGCCGAAATCACATAGGTCGTCATGCTACAATTTAGTCAATAAAGGCCAACTACTGGAGCGAAACGGAATGCTTCGACGCTCGTGTTTCGGCTGCACGACCTCCGAGAGGCTTGGAAAAGACGTCATCTGAAAGGTGGATTCACAACGATCGAGTGTGTCGAACGTCAGCCCACAATCTCAACCTTAAGGGTTCAAAAGTTCTGCCGAAATCACATAGGTCGTCATGTTACAATTTAGTCAATAAAGGCCTACGACTGGAGCGAAACGGAATGCTTCGACGCTCGTGTTTCGGCCGCACGACCTACGAGAGGCTTGGAAGAGACCTCATCTGAAAGGTGGATTCAAAACGATCGAGTGTGTCGAAGGTCAGCCTACTCGCTCAAACTTAAGGGTTCTAAAGTTCTGCCGAAATCACATAGGTCGTCATGTTACAATATAGTCAATATAGGCCTACTACTGGAGCGAAACGGAATGCTTCGACGCTCGTGTTTCGGCCGCACGACCTCCAAGAGGCTTGGAAAAGACGTCATCTGAAAGGTGGCTTTAAAACGATCTAGTGTGTCGACCGTCAGCCCACGAGCTCAAACTTAAGGGTTCAAAAGTTCTGCCGAAATCACATAGGTCGTCATGTTTCAATTTAGTCAATAAAGGCCTACAACTGGACCGAAACGGAATGCTTCGACGCTCGTGTTTCAGCCGCACGACCTCCGAGAGGCTTGGAAGAGACCTCATCTGAAAGGTGGATTCACAACGATCGAGTGTGTCGAACGTCAGTCCACAAATTCAAACTTAAGGGTTCTAAAGTTCTGCCGAAATCACATAGGTCGACATGTTAAAATTTAGTCAATAAAGGCCTACTATTGGAGCGAAACGGAATGCTTCGACGCTCGTGTTTCGGCCGCACGACCTCCGAGAAGCTTGGACAAGACGTCATCTGAAAGGTGTATTCAAAACGATCGAGTGTGTCGAAGGTCAGCCTACTAGCTCAAACTTAAGGGTTCTAAAGTTCTGCCGAAATCACATAGGTCGACATGTTACAATTTAGTCAATAAAGGCCTAGTATTGGAGCGAAACGGAATGCTTCGAAGCTCGTGTTTCGGCTGCACGAACTCCGAGAGGATTGGAAGAGACCTCATCTAAAAGGTGGATTCACAACGATCGAGTGTGTCGAACGTCAGCCCACTAGCTCAAACTTAAGGGTTCAAAAGCTCTGCCGAAATCATATCGGTCGTCATGTTACAATTTAGTCAATAAAGGCCTACGACTAGAGCGACACGGAATGCTTCGACGCTAGTGTTTCGGCCGCACGACCTCCGAGAGGCTTGGAAGAGACCTCATCTGAAAGGTGGATTCACAACGATCGAGTGTGTCGAACGTCAGCCCATAATCTAAAACTTAAGGGTTCAAAAGTTCTGCCGAAATCACATAGGTCGTCATGTTTCAATTTAGTCAATAAAGGCCTACAACTGGAGCGAAACGGAATGCTTCGACGCTAGTGTTTCAGCCGCACGACCTCCGAGAGGCTTGGAAGAGACCTCATCTGAAAGGTGGATTCACAACGATCGAGTGTGTTGAACGTCAGCCCACAAGCTCAAACTTAAGGGTTCAAAAGTTCTGCCGAAATCACATAGGTCGTCATGTTACAATTTCGTCAATAAAGGCCTACTACTGGAGCGAAACGGAATGCTTCGACGCTCGTGTTTCAGCCGCACGACCTCCGAGAGGATTGGAAGAGACCTCATTTGAAAGGTGGATTCAAAACGATCGAGTGCGTCGAACGTCAGCCCACGAGCTCAAACTTAAGGGTTCAAACGTTCTGCCGAAATCACATAGGTCGTCATGTTACAAATTAGTCAATGTAGGCCTAATACTGGAGCGAAATGGAATGCTTCGACGCACGTGTTTTCGGCGGCACGACTTCCGAGAGGCTTGGAAGTGACCTCATCTGAAAGGTGGATTCAAAACGATCGAGTGTATCGAATGTCAGTCTACTAGCTCAAACTTAAAGGTTCAAAAGTTCTGCCGAAATCACATAGGTCGTCATGTTACAATTTAGTCAATAAAGGCCTATTACTGGAGCGAAACGGAATGCTTCGACGCTCGTGTTTCGGCCGCACGACCTCCGAGAGGCTTGGAAAAGACGTCATCTGAAAGGTGGCTTCAAAACGATCGAGTGTGTCGAATGTCAGCCTACTAGCTCAAACTTAAGGGTTCAAAAGTTCTGCCGAAATCACATAGGTCGTCATGTTCCAAATTACTCAATAAAGGCCTACTACTGGAGCAAAACTGAATGCTTTGACAGTCGCCGCTCGGCCGCACGAAGTCTGAGAGGCTTGGAAAAGACCTCATTTGAAAGGTGGATTCAAAATGATCGAGTGTGACGAATGTCAGCCGACTAGCTCAAACTTAAGGGTTCAAACGTTCTGCCGAAATCACATAGGTGGTCATGTTTCAATTTAGTCAATAAAGGCCTCCTACTGGAGCGAAACGGAATGCCTCGACGCTCGTGTTTCAGCCGCACGACCTCCGAGAGGCTTGGAAGAGACCTCATCTGACAGGTGGATTCACAACGATCGAGTGTGTCGAACGTCAGCCCACTAGCTCAAACTTAAGGGTTCAAAAGTTCTGCCGAAATCACAGAGGTCGTCATGTTTCAATTTTGTCAATAAAGGCCTACTACTGGAGCGAAACGGAATGCTTCGACGCTCGTGTTTCAGCAGCACGACCTCCGAGAGGCTTGGAAGAGACCTCATTTGAAAGGTGGATTCAAAACGATCGAGTGCGTCGAACGTCAGCCCACGAGCTCAAACTTAAGGGTTCAAAAGTTCTGCCGAAATCACATAGGTCGTCATGTTACAAATTAGTCAATGTAGGCCTACAACTGGAGCGAAATGGAATGCTTCGACGCTCGTGTTTTCGGCCGCACGACCTCCGAGAGGCTTGGAAGAGACCTCATCTGAAAGGTGGATTCAAAACGATCGAGTGTGTCGAATGTCAGTCTACTAGTTCAAACTTAAGGGTTCAAAAGTTCTGCCGAAATCACATAGGTCGTCATGTTACAATTTCGTCAATAAAGGCCTACTACTGGAGCGAAACGGAATGCTTCGACGCTCATGTTTCAGCCGCACGACCTACGAGAGGCTTGGAAAAGACCTAATTTGAAAGGTGGATTCAAAACGATCGAGTGTGTCGAATGTCAGCCGACTAGCTCAAACTTAAGGGTTCAAACGTTCTGCCGAAATCACATAGGTGGTCATGTTTCAATTTAGTCAATAAAGGCCTCCTACTGGAGCGAAACGGAATGCCTCGACGCTCGTGTTTCAGACACACGACCTCCGAGAGGCTTGGAAGAGACCTCATCTGACAGGTGGATTCAAAACGATCGAGTGTATCGAATGTCAGCCGACTAGCTCAAACTTAAGGGTTCAAAAGGTCTGCCGAAATCACATAGGTCGTCATGTTAGAATTTAGTCAATATAGGCCTACTACTGGAGCGAAACGGAATGCGTCGACGCTCGTGTTTCGGCCACACGACCTCCGAGAGGCTTGGAAGAGACCTCATCTGAAAGGTGGATTCACAACGATCGAGTGTGTCGAACGTCAGCCCACTAGCTCAAACTTAAGGGTTCAAAAGTTCTGCCGAAATCACATAGGTCGTCATGTTTCAATTTAGTCAATAAAGGCCTACTACTGGAGCGAAACAGAACGCTTCGACGCTCGTGTTTCAGCCGCACGACCTCCGAGAAGCTTGGAAAAGACGTCATCTGAAAGGTGGATTCACAACGATCGAGTGTGTCGAAGATCAGCCTACTCGCTCAAACTTAAGGGTTCTAAAGTTCTGCCGAAATCACATAGGTCGTCATGTTTCAATTTAGTCAATAAAGGCCTACAACTGGAGCGAAACGGAATGCTTCGACGCTCGTGTTTCAGCCGCACGACCTCCAAGAGGCTTGGAAGAGACCTCATCTGAAAGGTGGATTCACAACGATCAAGTGTGTCGAACGTCAGCCCACAAGCTCAAACTTAAGGGTTCAAAGGTTCTGCCGAAATCACATAGGTCGTCATGCTACAATTTAGTCAATAAAGGCCAACTACTGGAGCGAAACGGAATGCTTCGACGCTCGTGTTTCGGCCGCACGACCTCCGAGAGGCTTGGAAAAGACGTCATCTGAAAGGTGGATTCACAACGATCGAGTGTGTCGAACGTCAGCCCACAATCTCAACCTTAAGGGTTCAAAAGTTCTGCCGAAATCACATAGGTCGTCATGTTACAATTTAGTCAATAAAGGCCTACGACTGGAGCGAAACGGAATGCTTCGACGCTCGTGTTTCGGCCGCACGACCTACGAGAGGCTTGGAAGAGACCTCATCTGAAAGGTGGATTCAAAACGATCGAGTGTGTCGAAGGTCAGCCTACTCGCTCAAACTTAAGGGTTCTAAAGTTCTGCCGAAATCACATAGGTCGTCATGTTACAATATAGTCAATATAGGCCTACTACTGGAGCGAAACGGAATGCTTCGACGCTCGTGTTTCGGCCGCACGACCTCCAAGAGGCTTGGAAAAGACGTCATCTGAAAGGTGGCTTTAAAACGATCTAGTGTGTCGACCGTCAGCCCACGAGCTCAAACTTAAGGGTTCAAAAGTTCTGCCGAAATCACATAGGTCGTCATGTTTCAATTTAGTCAATAAAGGCCTACAACTGGACCGAAACGGAATGCTTCGACGCTCGTGTTTCAGCCGCACGACCTCCGAGAGGCTTGGAAGAGACCTCATCTGAAAGGTGGATTCACAACGATCGAGTGTGTCGAACGTCAGTCCACAAATTCAAACTTAAGGGTTCTAAAGTTCTGCCGAAATCACATAGGTCGACATGTTACAATTTAGTCAATAAAGGCCTACTATTGGAGCGAAACGGAATGCTTCGACCCTCGTGTTTCGGCCGCACGACCTCCGAGAAGCTTGGACAAGACGTCATCTGAAAGGTGTATTCAAAACGATCGAGTGTGTCGAAGGTCAGCCTACTAGCTCAAACTTAAGGGTTCTAAAGTTCTGCCGAAATCACATAGGTCGACATGTTACAATTTAGTCAATAAAGGCCTAGTATTGGAGCGAAACGGAATGCTTCGAAGCTCGTGTTTCGGCTGCACGAACTCCGAGAGGATTGGAAGAGACCTCATCTAAAAGGTGGATTCACAACGATCGAGTGTGTCGAACGTCAGCCCACTAGCTCAAACTTAAGGGTTCAAAAGCTCTGCCGAAATCATATCGGTCGTCATGTTACAATTTAGTCAATAAAGGCCTACGACTAGAGCGACACGGAATGCTTCGACGCTAGTGTTTCGGCCGCACGACCTCCGAGAGGCTTGGAAGAGACCTCATCTGAAAGGTGGATTCACAACGATCGAGTGTGTCGAACGTCAGCCCATAATCTAAAACTTAAGGGTTCAAAAGTTCTGCCGAAATCACATAGGTCGTCATGTTTCAATTTAGTCAATAAAGGCCTACAACTGGAGCGAAACGGAATGCTTCGACGCTAGTGTTTCGGCCGCACGACCTCCGAGAGGCTTGGAAGAGACCTCATCTGAAAGGTGGATTCACAACGATCGAGTGTGTTGAACGTCAGCCCACAAGCTCAAACTTAAGGGTTCAAAAGTTCTGCCGAAATCACATAGGTCGTCATGTTACAATTTCGTCAATAAAGGCCTACTACTGGAGCGAAACGGAATGCTTCGACGCTCGTGTTTCAGCCGCACGACCTCCGAGAGGATTGGAAGAGACCTCATTTGAAAGGTGGATTCAAAACGATCGAGTGCGTCGAACGTCAGCCCACGAGCTCAAACTTAAGGGTTCAAACGTTCTGCCGAAATCACATAGGTCGTCATGTTACAAATTAGTCAATGTAGGCCTAATACTGGAGCGAAATGGAATGCTTCGACGCACGTGTTTTCGGCGGCACGACTTCCGAGAGGCTTGGAAGTGACCTCATCTGAAAGGTGGATTCAAAACGATCGAGTGTATCGAATGTCAGTCTACTAGCTCAAACTTAAAGGTTCAAAAGTTCTGCCGAAATCACATAGGTCGTCATGTTACAATTTAGTCAATAAAGGCCTATTACTGGAGCGAAACGGAATGCTTCGACGCTCGTGTTTCGGCCGCACGACCTCCGAGAGGCTTGGAAAAGACGTCATCTGAAAGGTGGCTTCAAAACGATCGAGTGTGTCGAATGTCAACCTACTAGCTCAAACTTAAGGGTTCAAAAGTTCTGCCGAAATCACATAGGTCGTCATGTTCCAAATTACTCAATAAAGGCCTACTACTGGAGCAAAACTGAATGCTTTGACAGTCGCCGCTCGGCCGCACGAAGTCTGAGAGGCTTGGAAAATACCTCATTTGAAAGGTGGATTCAAAATGATCGAGTGTGTCGAATGTCAGCCGACTAGCTCAAACTTAAGGGTTCAAACGTTCTGCCGAAATCACATAGGTGGTCATGTTTCAATTTAGTCAATAAAGGCCTCCTACTGGAGCGAAACGGAATGCCTCGACGCTCGTGTTTCAGCCGCACGACCTCCGAGAGGCTTGGAAGTGACCTCATCTGACAGGTGGATTCACAACGATCGAGTGTGTCGAACGTCAGCCCACTAGCTCAAACTTAAGGGTTCAAAAGTTCTGCCGAAATCACAGAGGTCGTCATGTTTCAATTTTGTCAATAAAGGCCTACTACTGGAGCGAAACGGAATGCTTCGACGCTCGTGTTTCAGCAGCACGACCTCCGAGAGGCTTGGAAGAGACCTCATTTGAAAGGTGGATTCAAAACGATCGAGTGCGTCGAACGTCAGCCCACGAGATCAAACTTAAGGGTTCAAAAGTTCTGCCGAAATCACATAGGTCGTCATGTTACAAATTAGTCAATGTAGGCCTACAACTGGAGCGAAATGGAATGCTTCGACGCTCGTGTTTTCGGCCGCACGACCTCCGAGAGGCTTGGAAGAGACCTCATCTGAAAGGTGGATTCAAAACGATCGAGTGTGTCGAATGTCAGTCTACTAGTTCAAACTTAAGGGTTCAAAAGTTCTGCCGAAATCACATAGGTCGTCATGTTACAATTTCGTCAATAAAGGCCTACTACTGGAGCGAAACGGAATGCTTCGACGCTCGTGTTTCAGCCGCACGACCTACGAGAGGCTTGGAAAAGACCTCATTTGAAAGGTGGATTCAAAACGATCGAGTGTGTCGAATGTCAGCCGACTAGCTCAAACTTAAGGGTTCAAACGTTCTGCCGAAATCACATAGGTGGTCATGTTTCAATTTAGTCAATAAAGGCCTCCTACTGGAGCGAAACGGAATGCCTCGACGCTCGTGTTTCAGACACACGACCTCCGAGAGGCTTGGAAGAGACCTCATCTGACAGGTGGATTCAAAACGATCGAGTGTATCGAATGTCAGCCGACTAGCTCAAACTTAAGGGTTCAAAAGGTCTGCCGAAATCACATAGGTCGTCATGTTACAATTTAGTCAATATAGGCCTACTACTGGAGCGAAACGGAATGCGTCGACGCTCGTGTTTCGGCCACACGACCTCCGAGAGGCTTGGAAGAGACCTCATCTGAAAGGTGGATTCACAACGATCGAGTGTGTCGAACGTCAGCCCACTAGCTCAAACTTAAGGGTTCAAAAGTTCTGCCGAAATCACATAGGTCGTCATGTTTCAATTTAGTCAATAAAGGCCTACTACTGGAGCGAAACAGAACGCTTCGACGCTCGTGTTTCAGCCGCACGACCTCCGAGAAGCTGGGAAAAGACGTCATCTGAAAGGTGGATTCAAAACGATCGAGTGTGTCGAAGGTCAGCCTACTAGCTCAAACTTAAGGGTTCTAAAGTTCTGCCGAAATCACATAGGTCGACATCTTACAATTTAGTCAATAAAGGCCTACTATTGGAGCGAAACGGAATGCTTCGAAGCTCGTGTTTCGGCTGCACGAACTCCGAGAGGATTGGAAGAGACCTCATCTGAAAGGTGTATTCACAACGATCGAGTGTGTCGAACGTCAGCCCACTAGCTCAAACTTAAGCGTTCAAAAGTTCTGCCGAAATCACATAGGTCGTCATGTTTCAATTTTGTCAATAAAGGCCTACTACTGGAGCGAAACGGAATGCTTCGACGCTCGTGTTTCAGCCGCACGACCTCCGAGAGGATTGGAATAGACCTCATTTGAAAGGTGGATTCAAAACGATCGAGTGCGTCGAATGTCAGTCTACTAGTTCAAACTTAAGGGTTCAAAAGTTCTGCCGAAATCACATAGGTCGTCATGTTACAATTTCGTCAATAAAGGCCTACTACTGGAGCGAAACGGAATGCTTCGACGCTCGTGTTTCAGCCGCACGACCTACGAGAGGCTTGGAAAAGACCTCATTTGAAAGGTGGATTCAAAACGATCGAGTGTGTCGACTGTCAGCCGACTAGCTCAAACTTAAGGGTTCAAACGTTCTGCCGAAATCACATAGGTGGTCATGTTTCAATTTAGTCAATAAAGGCCTCCTACTGGAGCGAAACGGAATGCCTCGACGCTCGTGTTTCAGACACACGACCTCCGAGAGGCTTGGAAGAGACCTCATCTGACAGGTGGATTCAAAACGATTGAGTGTATCGAATGTCAGCCGACTAGCTCAAACTTAAGGGTTCAAAAGGTCTGCCGAAATCACATAGGTCGTCATGTTACAATTTAGTCAATATAGGCCTACTACTGGAGCGAAACGGAATGCGTCGACGCTCGTGTTTCGGCCACACGACCTCCGAGAGGCTTGGAAGAGACCTCATCTGAAAGGTGGATTCACAACGATCGAGTGTGTCGAACGTCAGCCCACTAGCTCAAACTTAAGGGTTCAAAAGTTCTGCCGAAATCACATAGGTCGTCATGTTTCAATTTAGTCAATAAAGGCCTACTACTGGAGCGAAACAGAACGCTTCGACGCTCGTGTTTCAGCCGCACGACCTCCGAGAAGCTGGGAAAAGACGTCATCTGAAAGGTGGATTCAAAACGATCGAGTGTGTCGAAGGTCAGCCTACTAGCTCAAACTTAAGGGTTCTAAAGTTCTGCCGAAATCACATAGGTCGACATCTTACAATTTAGTCAATAAAGGCCTACTATTGGAGCGAAACGGAATGCTTCGAAGCTCGTGTTTCGGCTGCACGAACTCCGAGAGGATTGGAAGAGACCTCATCTGAAAGGTGTATTCACAACGATCGAGTGTGTCGAACGTCAGCCCACTAGCTCAAACTTAAGCGTTCAAAAGTTCTGCCGAAATCACATAGGTCGTCATGTTTCAATTTTGTCAATAAAGGCCTACTACTGGAGCGAAACGGAATGCTTCGACGCTCGTGTTTCAGCAGCACGACCTCCGAGAGGCTTGGAAGAGACCTCATCTGAAAGGTGGATTCAAAACGATCGAGTGTGTCGAATGTCAGTCGACTAGCTCAAACGTAAAGGTTCAAAAGTTCTGCCTAAATCACATAGGTCGTCATGTTCCAAATTACTCAATAAAGGCCTACTACTGGAGCAAAACTGAATGCTTTGACAGTCGCCGCTCGGCCGCACGAAGTCTGAGAGGCTTGGAAGAGATGTCATCTGAAAGGTGGTTTCACAACGATCGAGTGTGTCGAACGTCAGCCCACAAGCTCAAACTTAAGGGTTCAAAAGTTCTGCCGAAATCACATAGGTCGTCATGTTACAATTTAGACAATAAAGGCCTACTACTGGAGCGAAACGGAATGCTTCGACGCTCCTGTTTTCGGCCGCACGACCTCCGAGAGGCTTGGAAGAGACCTCATTTGAAAGGTGGATTCAAAACGATCGTGTGCGTCGAACGTCAGCCCACGAGCTCAAACTTAAGGGTTCAAAAGTTCTGCCGAAATCACATAGGTCGTCATGTTACAAATTAGTCAATGTAGGCCTACAACTGGAGCGAAATGGAATGCTTCGACGCTCGTGTTTTCGGCCGCACGACCTCCGAGAGGCTTGGAAGAGACCTCATCTGAAAGGTGGATTCAAAACGATCGAGTGTGTCGAATGTCAGTCTACTAGTTCAAACTTAAGGGTTCAAAAGTTCTGCCGAAATCACATAGGTCGTCATGTTACAATTTCGTCAATAAAGGCCTACTACTGGAGCGAAACGGAATGCTTCGACGCTCGTGTTTCAGCCGCACGACCTCCGAGAGGATTGGAATAGACCTCATTTGAAAGGTGGATTCAAAACGATCGAGTGCGTCGAACGTCAGCCCACGAGCTCAAACTTAAGGGTTCAAAAGTTCTGCCGAAATCACATAGGTCGTCATGTTACAAATTAGTCAATGTAGGCCTAATACTGGAGCGAAATGGAATGCTTCGACGCTCGTGTTTTCGGCGGCACGACTTCCGAGAGGCTTGGAAGTGACCTCATCTGAAAGGTGGATTCAAAACGATCGAGTGAGTCGAATGTCAGTCTACTAGCTCAAACTTAAAGGTTCAAAAGTTCTGCCGAAATCACATAGGTCGTCATGTTACAATTTTGTCAATAAAGGCCTATTACTGGAGCGAAACGGAATGCTTCGACGCTCGTGTTTCGGCCGCACGACCTCCGAGAGGCTTGGAAAAGACGTCATCTGAAAGGTGGCTTCAAAACGATCGAGTGTGTCGAATGTCAGCCTACTAGCTCAAACTTAAGGGTTCAAAAGTTCTGCCGAAATCACAAAGGTCGTCATGTTCCAAATTACTCAATAAAGGCCTACTACTGGAGCAAAACTGAATGCTTTGACAGTCGCCGCTCGGCCGCACGAAGTCTGAGAGGCTTGGAAGAGACGTAATCTGAAAGGTGGTTTCACAACGATCGAGTGTGTCGAACGTCAGCCCACAAGCTCAAACTTAAGGGTTCAAAAGTTCTGCCGAAATCACATAGGTCGTCATGTTACAATTTAGACAATAAAGGCCTACTACTGGAGCGAAACGGAATGCTTCGACGCTCGTGTTTCGGCTGCACGACCTCCGAGAGGCTTGGAAGAGAACTCATCTGAAAGGTGGATTCACAACGATCGAGTGTGTCGAACGTCAGCCCACTATCTCAAACTTAAGGGTAAAAAAGTTCTGCCGAAATCACATAGGTCGTCATGTTTCAATTTAGTCAATAAAGGCCTACAACTGGAGCGAAACGGAATGCTTCGACGCTCGTGTTTCGGCCGCACGACCTCCGAGAGGCTTGGAAAAGACGTCATCTGAAAGGTGGCTTCAAAACGATCGAGTGTGTCGAATGTCAGCCTACTCGCTCAAACTTAAGGGTTAAAAAGTTCTGCCGAAATCACATAGGTCGTCATGTTCCAAATTACTCAATAAAGGCCTACTACTGGAGCAAAACTGAATGCTTTGACAGTCGCCGCTCGGGCGCACGAAGTCTGAGAGGCTTGGAAGAGACGTCATCTGAAAGGTGGTTTCACAACGATCGAGTGTGTCGAACGTCAGCCCACAAGCTCAAACTTAAGGGTTCAAAAGTTCTGCCGAAATCACATCGGTCGTCATGTTACAATTTAGACAATAAAGGCCTACTACTGGAGCGAAACGGAATGCTTCGATGCTCGTGTTTCGGCCGCACAACCTACGAGAGGCTTGGAAAAGACGTCATCTGAAAGGTGGCTTCAAAACGATCGAGTGTGTCGAACGTCAGCCCACTAGCTCAAACTTAAGGGTTCAAAAGTTCTGCCGAAATCACATAGGTCGTCATGTTTCAATTTAGTCAATAAAGGCCTACTCCTGGAGCACAACGGAATGCTTCGACGCTCTTGTTTCGGCTGCACGAACTCCGAGAGGATTGGAAGAGACCTCATCTGAAAGGTGGATTCACAACGATCGAGTGTGTCGAACGTCAGCCCACAAGCTCAAACTTAAGGGTTCAAAAGTTCTGCCGAAATCACATAGGTCGTCATGTTACAATTTAGACAATAAAGGCCTACTACTGGAGCGAAACGGAATGCTTCGACGCTCGTGTTTCGGCTGCACGACCTCCGAGAGGCTTGGAAGAGAACTCATCTGAAAGGTGGATTCACAACGATCGAGTGTGTCGAACGTCAGCCCACTATCTCAAACTTAAGGGTAAAAAAGTTCTGCCGAAATCACAAAGGTCGTCATGTTCCAAATTACTCAATAAAGGCCTACTACTGGAGCAAAACTGAATGCTTTGACAGTCGCCGCTCGGCCGCACGAAGTCTGAGAGGCTTGGAAGAGACGTAATCTGAAAGGTGGTTTCACAACGATCGAGTGTGTCGAACGTCAGCCCACAAGCTCAAACTTAAGGGTTCAAAAGTTCTGCCGAAATCACATAGGTCGTCATGTTACAATTTAGACAATAAAGGCCTACTACTGGAGCGAAACGGAATGCTTCGACGCTCGTGTTTCGGCTGCACGACCTCCGAGAGGCTTGGAAGAGAACTCATCTGAAAGGTGGATTCACAACGATCGAGTGTGTCGAACGTCAGCCCACTATCTCAAACTTAAGGGTAAAAAAGTTCTGCCGAAATCACATAGGTCGTCATGTTTCAATTTAGTCAATAAAGGCCTACAACTGGAGCGAAACGGAATGCTTCGATGCTCGTGTTTCGGCCGCACGACCTCCGAGAGGCTTGGAAAAGACGTCATCTGAAAGGTGGCTTCAAAACGATCGAGTGTGTCGAATGTCAGCTTACTCGCTCAAACTTAAGGGTTAAAAAGTTCTGCCGAAATCACATAGGTCGTCATGTTCCAAATTACTCAATAAAGGCCTACTACTGGAGCAAAACTGAATGCTTTGACAGTCGCCGCTCGGGCGCACGAAGTCTGAGAGGCTTGGAAGAGACGTCATCTGAAAGGTGGTTTCACAACGATCGAGTGTGTCGAACGTCAGCCCACAAGCTCAAACTTAAGGGTTCAAAAGTTCTGCCGAAATCACATCGGTCGTCATGTTACAATTTAGACAATAAAGGCCTACTACTGGAGCGAAACGGAATGCTTCGATGCTCGTGTTTCGGCCGCACAACCTACGAGAGGCTTGGAAAAGACGTCATCTGAAAGGTGGCTTCAAAACGATCGAGTGTGTCGAACGTCAGCCCACTAGCTCAAACTTAAGGGTTCAAAAGTTCTGCCGAAATCACATAGGTCGTCATGTTTCAATTTAGTCAATAAAGGCCTACTCCTGGAGCACAACGGAATGCTTCGACGCTCTTGTTTCGGCTGCACGAACTCCGAGAGGATTGGAAGAGACCTCATCTGAAAGGTGGATTCACAACGATCGAGTGTGTCGAACGTCAGCCCATAATCTAAAATTTAAGGGTTTAAAAGTTCTGCCGAAATCACATAGGTCGTCATGTTACAATTTAGTCAATAAAGGCCAACTACTGGAGGGAAACGGAATGCTTCGACGCTCGTGTTTCGGCCGCACGACCTCCGAGAGGCTTGGAAAAGACGTCATTTGAAAGGTGGATTCACAACGATCGAGTGTGTCGAACGTCAGCCCACAATCTCAAACTTAAGGGTTCAAAAGTTCTGCCGAAATCACATAGGTCGTCATGTTACAATTTAGTCAATAAATGCCGACTCCTGGAGCACAACGGAATGCTTCGACGCTCTTGTTTCGGCTGCACGAACTCCGAGAGGATTGGAAGAGACCTCATCTGAAAGGTGGATTCACAACGATCGAGTGCGTCGAATGTCAGCCCACTAGCTCAAACTTAAGGGTTCAAAAGTTCTGCCAAAATAACACAGGTCGTCATGTTTCAATTTAGTCAATAAAGGCCTTCGACTGGAGCGAAACGGAATGCTTCGACGCTCGTGTTTCGGCCGCACGACCTCTGAGAGGCTTGGAAGAGACCTCATCTGAAAGGTGGATTCACAACGATCGAGTGTGTCGAACGTCAGTCCACAAATTCAAACTTAAGGGTTCTAAAGTTCTGCCGAAATCACATAGGTCGACATGTTACAATTTAGTCAATAAAGGCCTACTATTGGAGCGAAACGGAATGCTTCGACGCTCGTGTTTCGGCCGCACGACCTCCGAGAAGCTTGGACAAGACGTCATCTGAAAGGTGTATTCAAAACGATCGAGTGTGTCGAAGGTCAGCCTACTAGCTCAAACTTAAGGGTTCTAAAGTTCTGCCGAAATCACATAGGTCGACATGTTACAATTTAGTCAATAAAGGCCTAGTATTGGAGCGAAACGGAAAGCTTCGAAGCTCGTGTTTCGGCTGCACGAACTCCGAGAGGATTGGAAGAGACCTCATCTAAAAGGTGGATTCACAACGATCGAGTGTGTCGAACGTCAGCCCACTAGCTCAAACTTAAGGGTTCAAAAGCTCTGCCGAAATCATATCGGTCGTCATGTTACAATTTAGTCAATAAAGGCCTACGACTAGAGCGACACGGAATGCTTCGACGCTAGTGTTTCGGCCGCACGACCTCCAAGAGGCTTGGAAGAGACCTCATCTGAAAGGTGGATTCACAACGATCGAGTGTGTCGAACATCAGCCCATAATCTAAAACTTAAGGGTTCAAAAGTTCTGCCGAAATCACATAGGTCGTCATGTTTCAATTTAGTCAATAAAGGCCTACAACTGGAGCGAAACGGAATGCTTCGACGCTAGTGTTTCGGCCGCACGACCTCCGAGAGGCTTGGAAGAGACCTCATCTGAAAGGTGGATTCACAACGATCGAGTGTGTCGAACATCAGCCCATAATCTAAAACTTAAGGGTTCAAAAGTTCTGCCGAAATCACATAGGTCGTCATGTTTCAATTTAGTCAATAAAGGCCTACTACTGGAGCGAAACGGAATGCTTCGACGCTCGTGTTTTCGGCGGCACGACTTCCGAGAGGCTTGGAAGTGACCTCATCTGAAAGGTGGATTCAAAACGATCGAGTGTATCGAATGTCAGTCTACTAGCTCAAACTTAAAGGTTCAAAAGTTCTGCCGAAATCACATAGGTCGTCATGTTACAATTTAGTCAATAAAGGCCTATTACTGGAGCGAAACGGAATGCTTCGACGCTCGTGTTTCGGCCGCACGACCTCCGAGAGGCTTGGAAGAGACCTCATCTGAAAGGTGGATTCAAAACGATCGAGTGTGTCGAAGATCAGCCTACTCGCTCAAACTTAAGGGTTCTAAAGTTCTGCCGAAATCACATAGGTCGTCATGTTTCAATTTAGTCAATAAAGGCCTACAACTGGAGCGAAACGGAATGCTTCGACGCTCGTGTTTCAGCCGCACGACCTCCAAGAGGCTTGGAAGAGACCTCATCTGAAAGGTGGATTCACAACGATCAAGTGTGTCGAACGTCAGCCCACAAGCTCAAACTTAAGGGTTCAAAGGTTCTGCCGAAATCACATAGGTCGTCATGCTACAATTTAGTCAATAAAGGCCAACTACTGGAGCGAAACGGAATGCTTCGACGCTCGTGTTTCGGCTGCACGACCTCCGAGAGGCTTGGAAAAGACGTCATCTGAAAGGTGGATTCACAACGATCGAGTGTGTCGAACGTCAGCCCACAATCTCAACCTTAAGGGTTCAAAAGTTCTGCCGAAATCACATAGGTCGTCATGTTACAATTTAGTCAATAAAGGCCTACGACTGGAGCGAAACGGAATGCTTCGACGCTCGTGTTTCGGCCGCACGACCTACGAGAGGCTTGGAAGAGACCTCATCTGAAAGGTGGATTCAAAACGATCGAGTGTGTCGAAGGTCAGCCTACTCGCTCAAACTTAAGGGTTCTAAAGTTCTGCCGAAATCACATAGGTCGTCATGTTACAATATAGTCAATATAGGCCTACTACTGGAGCGAAACGGAATGCTTCGACGCTCGTGTTTCGGCCGCACGACCTCCAAGAGGCTTGGAAAAGACGTCATCTGAAAGGTGGCTTTAAAACGATCTAGTGTGTCGACCGTCAGCCCACGAGCTCAAACTTAAGGGTTCAAAAGTTCTGCCGAAATCACATAGGTCGTCATGTTTCAATTTAGTCAATAAAGGCCTACAACTGGACCGAAATGGAATGCTTCGACGCTCGTGTTTCAGCCGCACGACCTCCGAGAGGCTTGGAAGAGACCTCATCTGAAAGGTGGATTCACAACGATCGAGTGTGTCGAACGTCAGTCCACAAATTCAAACTTAAGGGTTCTAAAGTTCTGCCGAAATCACATAGGTCGACATGTTACAATTTAGTCAATAAAGGCCTACTATTGGAGCGAAACGGAATGCTTCGACGCTCGTGTTTCGGCCGCACGACCTCCGAGAAGCTTGGACAAGACGTCATCTGAAAGGTGTATTCAAAACGATCGAGTGTGTCGAAGGTCAGCCTACTAGCTCAAACTTAAGGGTTCTAAAGTTCTGCCGAAATCACATAGGTCGACATGTTACAATTTAGTCAATAAAGGCCTAGTATTGGAGCGAAACGGAATGCTTCGAAGCTCGTGTTTCGGCTGCACGAACTCCGAGAGGATTGGAAGAGACCTCATCTAAAAGGTGGATTCACAACGATCGAGTGTGTCGAACGTCAGCCCACTAGCTCAAACTTAAGGGTTCAAAAGCTCTGCCGAAATCATATCGGTCGTCATGTTACAATTTAGTCAATAAAGGCCTACGACTAGAGCGACACGGAATGCTTCGACGCTAGTGTTTCGGCCGCACGACCTCCGAGAGGCTTGGAAGAGACCTCATCTGAAAGGTGGATTCACAACGATCGAGTGTGTCGAACGTCAGCCCATAATCTAAAACTTAAGGGTTCAAAAGTTCTGCCGAAATCACATAGGTCGTCATGTTTCAATTTAGTCAATAAAGGCCTACAACTGGAGCGAAACGGAATGCTTCGACGCTAGTGTTTCAGCCGCACGACCTCCGAGAGGCTTGGAAGAGACCTCATCTGAAAGGTGGATTCACAACGATCGAGTGTGTTGAACGTCAGCCCACAAACTCAAACTTAAGGGTTCAAAAGTTCTGCCGAAATCACATAGGTCGTCATGTTACAATTTCGTCAATAAAGGCCTACTACTGGAGCGAAACGGAATGCTTCGACGCTCCTGTTTCAGCCGCACGACCTCCGAGAGGATTGGAAGAGACCTCATTTGAAAGGTGGATTCAAAACGATCGAGTGCGTCGAACGTCAGCCCACGAGCTCAAACTTAAGGGTTCAAACGTTCTGCCGAAATCACATAGGTCGTCATGTTACAAATTAGTCAATGTAGGCCTAATACTGGAGCGAAATGGAATGCTTCGACGCACGTGTTTTCGGCGGCACGACTTCCGAGAGGCTTGGAAGTGACCTCATCTGAAAGGTGGATTCAAAACGATCGAGTGTATCGAATGTCAGTCTACTAGCTCAAACTTAAAGGTTCAAAAGTTCTGCCGAAATCACATAGGTCGTCATGTTACAATTTAGTCAATAAAGGCCTATTACTGGAGCGAAACGGAATGCTTCGACGCTCGTGTTTCGGCCGCACGACCTCCGAGAGGCTTGGAAAAGACGTCATCTGAAAGGTGGCTTCAAAACGATCGAGTGTGTCGAATGTCAGCCTACTAGCTCAAACTTAAGGGTTCAAAAGTTCTGCCGAAATCACATAGGTCGTCATGTTCCAAATTACTCAATAAAGGCCTACTACTGGAGCAAAACTGAATGCTTTGACAGTCGCCGCTCGGCCGCACGAAGTCTGAGAGGCTTGGAAAAGACCTCATTTGAAAGGTGGATTCAAAATGATCGAGTGTGTCGAATGTCAGCCGACTAGCTCAAACTTAAGGGTTCAAACGTTCTGCCGAAATCACATAGGTGGTCATGTTTCAATTTAGTCAATAAAGGCCTCCTACTGGAGCGAAACGGAATGCCTCGACGCTCGTGTTTCAGCCGCACGACCTCCGAGAGGCTTGGAAGAGACCTCATCTGACAGGTGGATTCACAACGATCGAGTGTGTCGAACGTCAGCCCACTAGCTCAAACTTAAGGGTTCAAAAGTTCTGCCGAAATCACAGAGGTCGTCATGTTTCAATTTTGTCAATAAAGGCCTACTACTGGAGCGAAACGGAATGCTTCGACGCTCGTGTTTCAGCAGCACGACCTCCGAGAGGCTTGGAAGAGACCTCATTTGAAAGGTGGATTCAAAACGATCGAGTGCGTCGAACGTCAGCCCACGAGCTCAAACTTAAGGGTTCAAAAGTTCTGCCGAAATCACATAGGTCGTCATGTTACAAATTAGTCAATGTAGGCCTACAACTGGAGCGAAATGGAATGCTTCGACGCTCGTGTTTTCGGCCGCACGACCTCCGAGAGGCTTGGAAGAGACCTCATCTGAAAGGTGGATTCAAAACGATCGAGTGTGTCGAATGTCAGTCTACTAGTTCAAACTTAAGGGTTCAAAAGTTCTGCCGAAATCACATAGGTCGTCATGTTACAATTTCGTCAATAAAGGCCTACTACTGGAGCGAAACGGAATGCTTCGACGCTCATGTTTCAGCCGCACGACCTACGAGAGGCTTGGAAAAGACCTCATTTGAAAGGTGGATTCAAAACGATCGAGTGTGTCGAATGTCAGCCGACTAGCTCAAACTTAAGGGTTCAAACGTTCTGCCGAAATCACATAGGTGGTCATGTTTCAATTTAGTCAATAAAGGCCTCCTACTGGAGCGAAACGGAATGCCTCGACGCTCGTGTTTCAGACACACGACCTCCGAGAGGCTTGGAAGAGACCTCATCTGACAGGTGGATTCAAAACGATCGAGTGTATCGAATGTCAGCCGACTAGCTCAAACTTAAGGGTTCAAAAGGTCTGCCGAAATCACATAGGTCGTCATGTTAGAATTTAGTCAATATAGGCCTACTACTGGAGCGAAACGGAATGCGTCGACGCTCGTGTTTCGGCCACACGACCTCCGAGAGGCTTGGAAGAGACGTCATCTGAAAGGTGGATTCACAACGATCGAGTGTGTCGAACGTCAGCCCACTAGCTCAAACTTAAGGGTTCAAAAGTTCTGCCGAAATCACATAGGTCGTCATGTTTCAATTTAGTCAATAAAGGCCTACTACTGGAGCGAAACAGAACGCTTCGACGCTCGTGTTTCAGCCGCACGACCTCCGAGAAGCTTGGAAAAGACGTCATCTGAAAGGTGGATTCACAACGATCGAGTGTGTCGAAGATCAGCCTACTCGCTCAAACTTAAGGGTTCTAAAGTTCTGCCGAAATCACATAGGTCGTCATGTTTCAATTTAGTCAATAAAGGCCTACAACTGGAGCGAAACGGAATGCTTCGACGCTCGTGTTTCAGCCGCACGACCTCCAAGAGGCTTGGAAGAGACCTCATCTGAAAGGTGGATTCACAACGATCAAGTGTGTCGAACGTCAGCCCACAAGCTCAAACTTAAGGGTTCAAAGGTTCTGCCGAAATCACATAGGTCGTCATGCTACAATTTAGTCAATAAAGGCCAACTACTGGAGCGAAACGGAATGCTTCGACGCTCGTGTTTCGGCCGCACGACCTCCGAGAGGCTTGGAAAGACGTCATCTGAAAGGTGGATTCACAACGATCGAGTGTGTCGAACGTCAGCCCACAATCTCAACCTTAAGGGTTCAAAAGTTCTGCCGAAATCACATAGGTCGTCATGTTACAATTTAGTCAATAAAGGCCTACGACTGGAGCGAAACGGAATGCTTCGACGCTCGTGTTTCGGCCGCACGACCTACGAGAGGCTTGGAAGAGACCTCATCTGAAAGGTGGATTCAAAACGATCGAGTGTGTCGAAGGTCAGCCTACTCGCTCAAACTTAAGGGTTCTAAAGTTCTGCCGAAATCACATAGGTCGTCATGTTACAATATAGTCAATATAGGCCTACTACTGGAGCGAAACGGAATGCTTCGACGCTCGTGTTTCGGCCGCACGACCTCCAAGAGGCTTGGAAAAGACGTCATCTGAAAGGTGGCTTTAAAACGATCTAGTGTGTCGACCGTCAGCCCACGAGCTCAAACTTAAGGGTTCAAAAGTTCTGCCGAAATCACATAGGTCGTCATGTTTCAATTTAGTCAATAAAGGCCTACAACTGGACCGAAACGGAATGCTTCGACGCTCGTGTTTCAGCCGCACGACCTCCGAGAGGCTTGGAAGAGACCTCATCTGAAAGGTGGATTCACAACGATCGAGTGTGTCGAACGTCAGTCCACAAATTCAAACTTAAGGGTTCTAAAGTTCTGCCGAAATCACATAGGTCGACATGTTACAATTTAGTCAATAAAGGCCTACTATTGGAGCGAAACGGAATGCTTCGACGCTCGTGTTTCGGCCGCACGACCTCCGAGAAGCTTGGACAAGACGTCATCTGAAAGGTGTATTCAAAACGATCGAGTGTGTCGAAGGTCAGCCTACTAGCTCAAACTTAAGGGTTCTAAAGTTCTGCCGAAATCACATAGGTCGACATGTTACAATTTAGTCAATAAAGGCCTAGTATTGGAGCGAAACGGAATGCTTCGAAGCTCGTGTTTCGGCTGCACGAACTCCGAGAGGATTGGAAGAGACCTCATCTAAAAGGTGGATTCACAACGATCGAGTGTGTCGAACGTCAGCCCACTAGCTCAAACTTAAGGGTTCAAAAGCTCTGCCGAAATCATATCGGTCGTCATGTTACAATTTAGTCAATAAAGGCCTACGACTAGAGCGACACGGAATGCTTCGACGCTAGTGTTTCGGCCGCACGACCTCCGAGAGGCTTGGAAGAGACCTCATCTGAAAGGTGGATTCACAACGATCGAGTGTGTCGAACGTCAGCCCATAATCTAAAACTTAAGGGTTCAAAAGTTCTGCCGAAATCACATAGGTCGTCATGTTCAATTTAGTCAATAAAGGCCTACAACTGGAGCGAAACGGAATGCTTCGACGCTAGTGTTTCGGCCGCACGACCTCCGAGAGGCTTGGAAGAGACCTCATCTGAAAGGTGGATTCACAACGATCGAGTGTGTTGAACGTCAGCCCACAAGCTCAAACTTAAGGGTTCAAAAGTTCTGCCGAAATCACATAGGTCGTCATGTTACAATTTCGTCAATAAAGGCCTACTACTGGAGCGAAACGGAATGCTTCGACGCTCGTGTTTCAGCCGCACGACCTCCGAGAGGATTGGAAGAGACCTCATTTGAAAGGTGGATTCAAAACGATCGAGTGCGTCGAACGTCAGCCCACGAGCTCAAACTTAAGGGTTCAAAAGTTCTGCCGAAATCACATAGGTCGTCATGTTACAAATTAGTCAATGTAGGCCTAATACTGGAGCGAAATGGAATGCTTCGACGCTACGTGTTTTCGGCGGCACGACCTTCCGAGAGGCTTGGAAGTAGACCTCATCTGAAAGGTGGATTCAAAACGATCGAGTGTATCGAATGTCAGTCTACTAGCTCAAACTTAAAGGGTTCAAAAGTTCTGCCGAAATCACATAGGTCGTCATGTTACAATTTAGTCAATAAAGGCCTACTTACTGGAGCGAAACGGAATGCTTCGACGCTCGTGTTTCGGCCGCACGACCTCCGAGAGGCTTGGAAAAGACCGTCATCTGAAAGGTGGCTTCAAAACGATCGAGTGTGTCGAATGTCAGCCCTACTAGCTCAAACTTAAGGGTTCAAAAGTTCTGCCGAAATCACATAGGTCGTCATGTTCCAAATTACTCAATAAAGGCCTACTACTGGAGCGAAACTGAATGCTTTGACAGTCGCCGCTCGGCCGCACGAAGTCTGAGAGGCTTGGAAAATACCTCATTTGAAAGGTGGATTCAAAATGATCGAGTGTGTCGAATGTCAGCCGACTAGCTCAAACTTAAGGGTTCAAACGTTCTGCCGAAATCACATAGGTGGTCATGTTTCAATTTAGTCAATAAAGGCCTCCTACTGGAGCGAAACGGAATGCCTCGACGCTCGTGTTTCAGCCGCACGACCTCCGAGAGGCTTGGAAGTGACCTCATCTGACAGGTGGATTCACAACGATCGAGTGTGTCGAACGTCAGCCCACTAGCTCAAACTTAAGGGTTCAAAAGTTCTGCCGAAATCACAGAGGTCGTCATGTTTCAATTTTGTCAATAAAGGCCTACTACTGGAGCGAAACGGAATGCTTCGACGCTCGTGTTTCAGCAGCACGACCTCCGAGAGGCTTGGAAGAGACCTCATTTGAAAGGTGGATTCAAAACGATCGAGTGCGTCGAACGTCAGCCCACGAGATCAAACTTAAGGGTTCAAAAGTTCTGCCGAAATCACATAGGTCGTCATGTTACAAATTAGTCAATGTAGGCCTACTACTGGAGCGAAATGGAATGCTTCGACGCTCGTGTTTTCGGCCGCACGACCTCCGAGAGGCTTGGAAGAGACCTCATCTGAAAGGTGGATTCAAAACGATCGAGTGTGTCGAACGTCAGCCCACTAGCTCAAACTTAAGGGTTCAAAAGTTCTGCCGAAATCACATAGGTCGTCATGTTTCAATTTAGTCAATAAAGGCCTACTACTGGAGCGAAACAGAACGCTTCGACGCTCGTGTTTCAGCCGCACGACCTCCGAGAAGCTGGGAAAAGACGTCATCTGAAAGGTGGATTCAAAACGATCGAGTGTGTCGAAGGTCAGCCTACTAGCTCAAACTTAAGGGTTCTAAAGTTCTGCCGAAATCACATAGGTCGACATCTTACAATTTAGTCAATAAAGGCCTACTATTGGAGCGAAACGGAATGCTTCGAAGCTCGTGTTTCGGCTGCACGAACTCCGAGAGGATTGGAAGAGACCTCATCTGAAAGGTGTATTCACAACGATCGAGTGTGTCGAACGTCAGCCCACTAGCTCAAACTTAAGCGTTCAAAAGTTCTGCCGAAATCACATAGGTCGTCATGTTTCAATTTTGTCAATAAAGGCCTACTACTGGAGCGAAACGGAATGCTTCGACGCTCGTGTTTCAGCAGCACGACCTCCGAGAGGCTTGGAAGAGACCTCATCTGAAAGGTGGATTCAAAACGATCGAGTGTGTCGAATGTCAGTCGACTAGCTCAAACGTAAAGGTTCAAAAGTTCTGCCTAAATCACATAGGTCGTCATGTTCCAAATTACTCAATAAAGGCCTACTACTGGAGCAAAACTGAATGCTTTGACAGTCGCCGCTCGGCCGCACGAAGTCTGAGAGGCTTGGAAGAGATGTCATCTGAAAGGTGGTTTCACAACGATCGAGTGTGTCGAACGTCAGCCCACAAGCTCAAACTTAAGGGTTCAAAAGTTCTGCCGAAATCACATAGGTCGTCATGTTACAATTTAGACAATAAAGGCCTACTACTGGAGCGAAACGGAATGCTTCGACGCTCCTGTTTTCGGCCGCACGACCTCCGAGAGGCTTGGAAGAGACCTCATTTGAAAGGTGGATTCAAAACGATCGAGTGCGTCGAACGTCAGCCCACGAGCTCAAACTTAAGGGTTCAAAAGTTCTGCCGAAATCACATAGGTCGTCATGTTACAAATTAGTCAATGTAGGCCTACAACTGGAGCGAAATGGAATGCTTCGACGCTCGTGTTTTCGGCCGCACGACCTCCGAGAGGCTTGGAAGAGACCTCATCTGAAAGGTGGATTCAAAACGATCGAGTGTGTCGAATGTCAGTCTACTAGTTCAAACTTAAGGGTTCAAAAGTTCTGCCGAAATCACATAGGTCGTCATGTTACAATTTCGTCAATAAAGGCCTACTACTGGAGCGAAACGGAATGCTTCGACGCTCGTGTTTCAGCCGCACGACCTCCGAGAGGATTGGAATAGACCTCATTTGAAAGGTGGATTCAAAACGATCGAGTGCGTCGAATGTCAGTCTACTAGTTCAAACTTAAGGGTTCAAAAGTTCTGCCGAAATCACATAGGTCGTCATGTTACAATTTCGTCAATAAAGGCCTACTACTGGAGCGAAACGGAATGCTTCGACGCTCGTGTTTCAGCCGCACGACCTACGAGAGGCTTGGAAAAGACCTCATTTGAAAGGTGGATTCAAAACGATCGAGTGTGTCGACTGTCAGCCGACTAGCTCAAACTTAAGGGTTCAAACGTTCTGCCGAAATCACATAGGTGGTCATGTTTCAATTTAGTCAATAAAGGCCTCCTACTGGAGCGAAACGGAATGCCTCGACGCTCGTGTTTCAGACACACGACCTCCGAGAGGCTTGGAAGAGACCTCATCTGACAGGTGGATTCAAAACGATCGAGTGTATCGAATGTCAGCCGACTAGCTCAAACTTAAGGGTTCAAAAGGTCTGCCGAAATCACATAGGTCGTCATGTTACAATTTAGTCAATATAGGCCTACTACTGGAGCGAAACGGAATGCGTCGACGCTCGTGTTTCGGCCACACGACCTCCGAGAGGCTTGGAAGAGACCTCATCTGAAAGGTGGATTCACAACGATCGAGTGTGTCGAACGTCAGCCCACTAGCTCAAACTTAAGGGTTCAAAAGTTCTGCCGAAATCACATAGGTCGTCATGTTTCAATTTAGTCAATAAAGGCCTACTACTGGAGCGAAACAGAACGCTTCGACGCTCGTGTTTCAGCCGCACGACCTCCGAGAAGCTGGGAAAAGACGTCATCTGAAAGGTGGATTCAAAACGATCGAGTGTGTCGAAGGTCAGCCTACTAGCTCAAACTTAAGGGTTCTAAAGTTCTGCCGAAATCACATAGGTCGACATCTTACAATTTAGTCAATAAAGGCCTACTATTGGAGCGAAACGGAATGCTTCGAAGCTCGTGTTTCGGCTGCACGAACTCCGAGAGGATTGGAAGAGACCTCATCTGAAAGGTGTATTCACAACGATCGAGTGTGTCGAACGTCAGCCCACTAGCTCAAACTTAAGCGTTCAAAAGTTCTGCCGAAATCACATAGGTCGTCATGTTTCAATTTTGTCAATAAAGGCCTACTACTGGAGCGAAACGGAATGCTTCGACGCTCGTGTTTCAGCAGCACGACCTCCGAGAGGCTTGGAAGAGACCTCATCTGAAAGGTGGATTCAAAACGATCGAGTGTGTCGAATGTCAGTCGACTAGCTCAAACGTAAAGGTTCAAAAGTTCTGCCTAAATCACATAGGTCGTCATGTTCCAAATTACTCAATAAAGGCCTACTACTGGAGCAAAACTGAATGCTTTGACAGTCGCCGCTCGGCCGCACGAAGTCTGAGAGGCTTGGAAGAGATGTCATCTGAAAGGTGGTTTCACAACGATCGAGTGTGTCGAACGTCAGCCCACAAGCTCAAACTTAAGGGTTCAAAAGTTCTGCCGAAATCACATAGGTCGTCATGTTACAATTTAGACAATAAAGGCCTACTACTGGAGCGAAACGGAATGCTTCGACGCTCCTGTTTTCGGCCGCACGACCTCCGAGAGGCTTGGAAGAGACCTCATTTGAAAGGTGGATTCAAAACGATCGAGTGCGTCGAACGTCAGCCCACGAGCTCAAACTTAAGGGTTCAAAAGTTCTGCCGAAATCACATAGGTCGTCATGTTACAAATTAGTCAATGTAGGCCTACAACTGGAGCGAAATGGAATGCTTCGACGCTCGTGTTTTCGGCCGCACGACCTCCGAGAGGCTTGGAAGAGACCTCATCTGAAAGGTGGATTCAAAACGATCGAGTGTGTCGAATGTCAGTCTACTAGTTCAAACTTAAGGGTTCAAAAGTTCTGCCGAAATCACATAGGTCGTCATGTTACAATTTCGTCAATAAAGGCCTACTACTGGAGCGAAACGGAATGCTTCGACGCTCGTGTTTCAGCCGCACGACCTCCGAGAGGATTGGAATAGACCTCATTTGAAAGGTGGATTCAAAACGATCGAGTGCGTCGAACGTCAGCCCACGAGCTCAAACTTAAGGGTTCAAAAGTTCTGCCGAAATCACATAGGTCGTCATGTTACAAATTAGTCAATGTAGGCCTAATACTGGAGCGAAATGGAATGCTTCGACGCTCGTGTTTTCGGCGGCACGACTTCCGAGAGGCTTGGAAGTGACCTCATCTGAAAGGTGGATTCAAAACGATCGAGTGAGTCGAATGTCAGTCTACTAGCTCAAACTTAAAGGTTCAAAAGTTCTGCCGAAATCACATAGGTCGTCATGTTACAATTTTGTCAATAAAGGCCTATTACTGGAGCGAAACGGAATGCTTCGACGCTCGTGTTTCGGCCGCACGACCTCCGAGAGGCTTGGAAAAGACGTCATCTGAAAGGTGGCTTCAAAACGATCGAGTGTGTCGAATGTCAGCCTACTAGCTCAAACTTAAGGGTTCAAAAGTTCTGCCGAAATCACAAAGGTCGTCATGTTCCAAATTACTCAATAAAGGCCTACTACTGGAGCAAAACTGAATGCTTTGACAGTCGCCGCTCGGCCGCACGAAGTCTGAGAGGCTTGGAAGAGACGTAATCTGAAAGGTGGTTTCACAACGATCGAGTGTGTCGAACGTCAGCCCACAAGCTCAAACTTAAGGGTTCAAAAGTTCTGCCGAAATCACATAGGTCGTCATGTTACAATTTAGACAATAAAGGCCTACTACTGGAGCGAAACGGAATGCTTCGACGCTCGTGTTTCGGCTGCACGACCTCCGAGAGGCTTGGAAGAGAACTCATCTGAAAGGTGGATTCACAACGATCGAGTGTGTCGAACGTCAGCCCACTATCTCAAACTTAAGGGTAAAAAAGTTCTGCCGAAATCACATAGGTCGTCATGTTTCAATTTAGTCAATAAAGGCCTACAACTGGAGCGAAACGGAATGCTTCGACGCTCGTGTTTCGGCCGCACGACCTCCGAGAGGCTTGGAAAAGACGTCATCTGAAAGGTGGCTTCAAAACGATCGAGTGTGTCGAATGTCAGCCTACTCGCTCAAACTTAAGGGTTAAAAAGTTCTGCCGAAATCACATAGGTCGTCATGTTCCAAATTACTCAATAAAGGCCTACTACTGGAGCAAAACTGAATGCTTTGACAGTCGCCGCTCGGGCGCACGAAGTCTGAGAGGCTTGGAAGAGACGTCATCTGAAAGGTGGTTTCACAACGATCGAGTGTGTCGAACGTCAGCCCACAAGCTCAAACTTAAGGGTTCAAAAGTTCTGCCGAAATCACATCGGTCGTCATGTTACAATTTAGACAATAAAGGCCTACTACTGGAGCGAAACGGAATGCTTCGATGCTCGTGTTTCGGCCGCACAACCTACGAGAGGCTTGGAAGAGACCTCATCTGACAGGTGGATTCAAAACGATCGAGTGTGTCGAACGTCAGCCCACAAGCTCAAACTTAAGGGTTCAAAAGTTCTGCCGAAATCACATAGGTCGTCATGTTACAATTTAGTCAATAAAGGCCTCCTACTGGAGCGAAACGGAATGCTTCGACGCTCGTGTTTCGGCCGCACGACCTCCGAGAGGCTTGGTAAAGACGTCAGCTGAAAGGTGGCTTCAAAACGATCGAGTGTGTCGAATGTCAGCCCTCTAGGGTAAACTTAAGGGTTCAAAAGTTCTGCCGAAATCACATAGGTCGTCATGTTCCAAATTACTCAATAAATGCCTCCTACTGGAGCGAAACGGAATGCTTCGACGCTCGTGTTTCAGCCGCACGACCTCCGAGAGGATTGGAAGAGACCTAATTTGAAAGGTGGATTCAAAACGATCGAGTGCGTCGAACGTCAGCCCACTAGCTCAAACTTAAGGGTTCAAAAGCTCTGCCGAAATCATATCGGTCGTCATGTTACTATTTAGTCAATAAAGGCCTACGACTGGAGCGAAACGGAATGCTTCGACGCTTGTGTTTCGGCCGCACGACCTCTGAGAGGCTTGGAAGAGAACTCATCTGAAAGGTGGATTCACAACGATGGAGTGTGTCAAACGTCAGCCCACTAGCTCAAACTTAAGGGTTCAAAAGTTCTTCCGAAATCACATAGGTCGTTGTTGGATTTATCTCACCAAACATTATAATGAATAGACACAAAAGGAATGAAGACGTTGGTCATTTTACTCATGAGGAGGGCGCATGGGAGATTGTTCAGGTTACAGCCTCTCTACACGCTCTAAACAATCTCTCCCGTCGCTCCTGCATTTATTTGAAAATAGGGAGGTTTCTAAGTTTACAAGACATAACGTACTAAGCTACAAGACACAACACACTAAGGGTAGGGTTTCAAGGTGAAAACATGGCACCTGCCACGTCCCGGCCACGTCCTTCTCTCAGATGTTTCCTGCTGAGTCATCTTCTTGAAGGCGAGACATCTTTCTTTCTAAACATTGTCCATAATACTAATGCAAGCTAAGCAAATAAATGATAACTTCTACAATATATCTAACATTTCCCTCCTGTTTATCATGTATTTGCACAAATTCTCATATCATCTTACAGTCACTTCATTTCGATTTTTTAACTGTAGAATCATTTTTATGAAACAAATACATTTATACTCAGAGTAAATTTGTCATACATGAATTTTGTAGTCTAAACATCGTAATCATCTGAATCAGGAAACAAATCAGTTAAAGCAAAATCATCATCATCATCATCATTATCTTTATCATCAAACAGTAATGGATACATCATCTCCATACGGTTCTCCATGGGGTTATGGCTGTGGTGATTAATTTACTGATTAAAGCCCGAATGCATGGGATACAACAACATCCACAAAATGTCAGAATGGCTGCAAAAACAGCAATTGATATCAATATTGGTGAAATTAGGGTTTTATATTTACCAAAAACGTCCATCCAGCTGTCCCACAAGGAGTGTTGATTGAGGGTCCGTAGACCATCGATGGCTCTGGTCAAGCTGCCATCTGAAGCAGTATTGTTTGTTCTCCAAACATACCGCAAACACCTCCCTCTCTTGCGAGGAGTGTGTCGACAGCTATGCGGTTTTGGAACGTCCTTGAAGAGGTAGCTTTGAGCTGCTCATGCACAGCTTCCAACCCACTCTGAGTCCAATTTCCTAATCTCTGTACATTGAAGTGGATATAGTTTATCCCATCAACATTTTTATTAATCGTACACCACCAGCATATGAAGTCCTCCTGCAACTTGGTCAGCTAATTTGTATTGATTAGGAACCCCACGAGGAACACCTATGGCGTTGATGTATATTTTATGTTGGATAATTTTGCCTCTGCCAGGATAAATCTATTTTTTGTCTATGTTCTAGATTGGACAAAAACATTGGTGCCCTTTCCATTAAATCTTGAACAGGCATAGGGTATACTGACACATGCAATATCAAAGTGATAATAGTTCACAATCCAGATCTTTAGGTAATCTATCAAACAGTCTATCATCTCCGGACCACCACCAGCTGCTGCTCCGTGATACTGGCATAAATTTTGGTCCGACTTTTAAGGTTACTTTACACCGTGTGTCGTTAAGTGGTCCTATTTTTTATTTTTTTTTCCTTTACTAATCATGTTTATACAAGTGAAATTATTCGGTGCTACTAGAATAGAATTTTGTCCCGAAACTCCTGTGACTACAAGGAACCAATCATAAGTAGTTATGTTATTAACCATTAAAATGTGTACACTTTTCTTTGAAGTTTTTTAATGGCATTTCTGGTTCAACACGGTTGCCATAACACAATGCTACTCGGAAGTGGGGATCTTTTCCGCCAGAATATGCCCACAAACTCATCATCAAACACACTGGGTGACTTGATTTGTATTTCAATATTAAACTATGGGCCATTTTGCTTATGTTAAACTTCTTTCTATATTCTTTTGCTATTTTTTTTGTGACCAACTGGACCAATCATAACCTGTTTCACCAATCCTCAATTCTGCCCATTCTCTTGAGCATCATTGGTGAGAGCCGCATATGGAATTATGATTAAAGTATCTTGATTTTGGGAGGCACAAAATATTAAACTGTTTTGCCGCATTTGGAGGTCATGCCCACAGTTCTGATCATCAACTGTACTCCTTTTGGTACGAGTTAATGCTTCCAATTTTTTTATTATTGGGTTGGTCATATTGGTCCAGTTGGTAGGTGATTTCCTATCTAAAAAATGCGTTGTATCATTTAGGGTGGGACGTCCCATGTACCACAAAACAAAATCAACACTATAGTAACCAAAGTTGCTATGTAACAACTCATCGAATCTCGTAACCAACGCGGGTGTGCCATTCTGCTGAGTTCTCACTAAACGGGTTGGTGTCTTTTTTCTTCACTGACCAGCAAGCGTTTTCAGAATCTACACATCTGCTCCCGCTCCGTTATCAGACTTTTGCTCACCTTCCCTATTTGAGTACTCAGCTGAAATGACTCTTTTACAGTGTGTTAAATGAACCCACGTGTTTCTTTCTGCTATTTTTTATTGTCCCATTCATTCTTTCCACTCGACCTACACTCTGAGGGTGGTGGTAAGCACAATGGTTTTTCAAATTGATGTGGAACATGGTTCCTATTTTATTGATTATTTGATTTACAAAATGAGTCCCATTATCACTGTAAATGGTTTCAGGTATGCCATATTTTGGAATGATGTCTTTACATAGTGCTTTTGCCACCGTCAGAGCATCAGGTGATTTTGTTGAGAATAATTCGATCCATTTAGAAAATGCATCTATGATAACCAAACAATACTTTTTTCCTTCACTTTGGTTTAATTCAATATTCCTCTCCTGGGCCTCAAATTGCCTTGTGGATTATACCTAGCACAAATCATACATGCTCTACAAATTATTATTATTATTATTATTATTATTTTAATAGGAATTAAAACCATAAGTTGTATAATATTGATTTATCTGTCTTACCATCCCTCCTGTTGAGACATGTGACACAGCATGTCTCAATATAGCAGCCCATTTGAATAGTTATTTATTTTTATTTTTTTTCTCTTTGCTAATGTAAATTTCATTTTGTAGTTTTGCACTTTGAATTGCGTTCTTGTTGTGGAACCCTCTTACTGGCTATCAGTATAGATTGTACCATCTTTATTTATTTTTAGTTTGCATGCCTCGGTTAATGCTACTAATTCAGCAGTTTGTTCGGCCAATTCCTGACAATCATGCTGCGTGCCTTCATCAGGTAAGGGTGTTAGCGTGGCTGGATTTAAGGTTGTGCATCGCTCAACAGTCAAATGTGGTTGTGACAGCAAGATGGCCATGCAAGATAAATATCTTGCAGGTGTTAAAAACGGCATATTGGTTTGCAATAGGAGAGCAGACACTGTATGTGGGTCCTTAAGAGTTAATGGATGAAATAACACAATCGTGGAACTGCTCTCTATTGCCATTGAAGCTGCCACAACTGCTCTGACACAATGCAGTAATGCACACGTCACGTTGTCTAGTCTAGTTGAAAAATAAGCTATTGGTCTCAGTTTATCACCATATTGTTGTGTAAGTACGGAGGTCATGTCATAGTGTTTACAATCTACAATTTGAATGAATGTTTTATCATTAAATTTGGAAGGCCGAGCGCAGCCCTGGACACCAAATGTTGTTTAATGTCACAGAAGGTCTTTTCCGCCTCTGTATTCCATAGAACAGGTGATGTCATTTTAAGGTTTGCTTCATACATAAATTTTGACAATGGTGCAATAATTTCTGCATAGTTTTGAATCCATGCTCTCCCTTAATTTGTCAGACCTAAAAATGACATCATATGTTTCTTT
>NW_026904133.1:0-110179 GCF_024500275.1 Phycodurus eques | reverse complement strand
AAGCGTCAAAGCACTCGGTTTCTCTCCAGTAGTAGGCCTTTATTGACTAAATTGTTACATGACGACCTATGTGACTTTGGCAGGACTTTTGTGCGCCTACTGTTCAGCTACTGGGCTAAGATTTGAAACAAAACGATCGGTGGGAATCCAGCTTTCAGGGGAGGCCTCTTCCAAGCCGCTCAGAGGTCGTGGGCCCGAACGGCGAGCGTCAAAGCATTCGGTTTCGCTCCAGTAGTAGGCCTTTATTGACTAAATTGTAACATGACAACCTATGTGACTTTGGAAGGACGTTTTAGCGCTTACTTTTGACCGAGTGCGCTAAGATTTGAAACAAAACGATCGGTGGGAATCCAGCTTTCGGGGGAGGCCTCCCCCGAGTCTCTGGACAGCTGTGGGAACGAACGGCGAGCGTCAAAGCACTCGGTTTCTCTCCAGTAGTAGGCCTTTATTGACTAAATTGTAACATGACAACCTATGTGACTTTGGCAGGACTTTTTCGCGCTTACTTTTGACCGAGTGCGCTAAGATTTGAAAGAAACGATCGGTGGGAATCCAGCTTTCAGGGGAGTCCTCCCCCGAGTCTCTGGACGGCTGTGGGGCCGAGCGGCGAGCGTTAAAGCACTCAGTTTCGCTCGAGTACCATGACGACCGATTTGACTTCGGCACGACTTTAGGTCGCTTAATTTCAGCCTAGCGGGCTAGGAATTCACACAGACAATCCTTGGGAATCCAGCTTTCAGGGGAGGCCACTCCCAAGCCTCTCAGAGGTTGTGGGGCCTAACGGCGAGCGTTAAAGAACTCAGTTTCGGTCCAGTAGTTGGCCTTTATTGACTAAATTGTAACATGACGACCTATGTGATTTTGGCAGGACTTTTTAGCGCTTACGTTTGAGCTAGTGGGCTAAGATTTAAAACAAACGATCGGTGGGAATCCAGCTTTCAGGGGAGGCCTCTTCCAAGCCTCTCAGAGGTTGTGGGGCCTAACGGCGAGCATCAAAGCACTCGGTTTCGCTCCAGTAGTAGGCCTTTATTGACTAAATTGTAACATGACGACCTATGTGATTTTGGCAGGACTTTTTAGCGCTTACTTTTGAGCTAGTGGGATAAGATTTAAAACAAACGATCGGTGGGAATCCAGCTTTCAGGGGAGGCCTCCCCCGAGTCTCAGGACGGCTGTGGGTCCGAACGGCGAGCGTCAAAGTACTCGGTTTCTCTCCAGTAGTAGGCCTTTATTGAGTAAATTGTAACATGACGACCTATGTGATTTTGGCAGGACTTTTTAGCGCCTACTTTTCAGCTTCTGGGCTAAGATTTGAAACAAACGATCGGTGGGAATCCAGCTTTCAGGGGAGATCTCCCCCGAGTCTCTGGATGGCTGTGGGGCCGAGCAGCAAGCGTTAAAGCACTCAGTTTCGCTCGAGTACCATGACGACCGATTTGACTTCGGCATGACTTTAGGTTGCTTCATTTCAGCCTAGCGGGCTAGGAATTCACACAGACAATCCTTGGAAATCCAGCTTTCAGGGGAGGCCTCTTCCAAGCCGCTCAGAGGTCGTGGGGCCGAGCGGCGAGCGTTAAAGCACTCAGTTTCGCTCCAGTAGTAGGCCTTTATTGACTAAATTGTAACATGACGACCTATGTGATTTTGGCAGGACGTTTTAGCGCTTACGTTTGAGCTAGTGGGATAAGATTTAAAACAAACGATCGGTGGGAATCCAGCTTTCAAGGGAGGCCTCTTCCAAGCCTCTCGGAGGTCGTGGGGCCGAACGGCGAAAGTCAAAGCACTCGGTTTCGCTCCAGTAGTAGGCCTTTATTGATTAAATTGTAACATGACAACCTATGTGACTTTGGCAGGACTTTTTAGCGCTTACGTTTGAGAGAGTGCGCTAAGATTTGAAACAAACGATCGGTGGGAATCCAGCTTTCAGGGGAGTCCTCCCCCGAGTCTCTGGACGGCTGTGGGGCCGAGCGGCGAGCGCTAAAGCACTCAGTTTCGCTCGAGTACCATGACGACCGATTTGACTTCGGCACGACTTTAGGTCGCTTAATTTCAGCCTAGCAGGCTAGGAATTCACACAGACAATCCTTGGGAATCCAGCTTTCAGGGGAGGCCACTCCCAAGCCTCTCAGAGGTTGTGGGGCCTAACGGCGAGCGTCAAAGCACTCGGTTTCGCTCCAGTAGTAGGCCTTTATTGACTAAATTGTAACATGACAACCTATGTGACTTTGGCAGGACTTTTTCGCGCTTACTTTTGACCGAGTGCGCTAAGATTTGAAAGAAACGATCGGTGGGAATCCAGCTTTCAGGGGAGTCCTCCCCCGAGTCTCTGGACGGCTGTGGGGCCGAGCGGCGAGCGTTAAAGCACTCAGTTTTGCTCGAGTACCATGACGACCGATTTGACTTCGGCACGACTTTAGGTCGCTTAATTTCAGCCTAGCGGGCTAGGAATTCACACAGACAATCCTTGGGAATCCAGCTTTCAGGGGAGGACACTCCCAAGCCTCTCAGAGGTTGTGGGGCCTAACGGCGAGCGTTAAAGAACTCAGTTTCGGTCCAGTAGTTGGCCTTTATTGACTAAATTGTAACATGACGACCTATGTGATTTTGGCAGGACTTTTTAGCGCTTACGTTTGAGCTAGTGGGCTAAGATTTAAAACAAACGATCGGTGGGAATCCAGCTTTCAGGGGAGGCCTCTTCCAAGCCTCTCAGAGGTTGTGGGGCCTAACGGCGAGCATCAAAGCACTCGGTTTTTCAGCTTCTGGGCTAAGATTTGAAACAAACGATCGGTGGGAATCCAGCTTTCAGGGGAGATCTCCCCCGAGTCTCTGGATGGCTGTGGGGCCGAGCAGCAAGCGTTAAAGCACTCAGTTTCGCTCGAGTACCATGACGACCGATTTGACTTCGGCATGACTTTAGGTTGCTTCATTTCAGCCTAGCGGGCTAGGAATTCACACAGACAATCCTTGGAAATCCAGCTTTCAGGGGAGGCCTCTTCCAAGCCGCTCAGAGGTCGTGGGGCCGAGCGGCGAGCGTTAAAGCACTCAGTTTCGCTCCAGTAGTAGGCCTTTATTGACTAAATTGTAACATGACGACCTATGTTATTTTGGCAGGACGTTTTAGCGCTTACGTTTGAGCTAGTGGGATAAGATTTAAAACAAACGATCGGTGGGAATCCAGCTTTCAAGGGAGGCCTCTTCCAAGCCTCTCGGAGGTCGTGGGGCCGAACGGCGAAAGTCAAAGCACTCGGTTTCGCTCCAGTAGTAGGCCTTTATTGATTAAATTGTAACATGACAACCTATGTGACTTTGGCAGGACTTTTTAGCGCTTACGTTTGAGAGAGTGCGCTAAGATTTGAAACAAACGATCGGTGGGAATCCAGCTTTCAGGGGAGTCCTCCCCCGAGTCTCTGGACGGCTGTGGGGCCGAGCGGCGAGCGCTAAAGCACTCAGTTTCGCTCGAGTACCATGACGACCGATTTGACTTCGGCACGACTTTAGGTCGCTTAATTTCAGCCTAGCAGGCTAGGAATTCACACAGACAATCCTTGGGAATCCAGCTTTCAGGGGAGGCCACTCCCAAGCCTCTCAGAGGTTGTGGGGCCTAACGGCGAGCGTCAAAGCACTCGGTTTCGCTCCAGTAGTAGGCCTTTATTGACTAAATTGTAACATGACAACCTATGTGACTTTGGCAGGACTTTTTCGCGCTTACTTTTGACCGAGTGCGCTAAGATTTGAAAGAAACGATCGGTGGGAATCCAGCTTTCAGGGGAGTCCTCCCCCGAGTCTCTGGACGGCTGTGGGGCCGAGCGGCGAGCGTTAAAGCACTCAGTTTTGCTCGAGTACCATGACGACCGATTTGACTTCGGCACGACTTTAGGTCGCTTAATTTCAGCCTAGCGGGCTAGGAATTCACACAGACAATCCTTGGGAATCCAGCTTTCAGGGGAGGACACTCCCAAGCCTCTCAGAGGTTGTGGGGCCTAACGGCGAGCGTTAAAGAACTCAGTTTCGGTCCAGTAGTTGGCCTTTATTGACTAAATTGTAACATGACGACCTATGTGATTTTGGCAGGACTTTTTAGCGCTTACGTTTGAGCTAGTGGGCTAAGATTTAAAACAAACGATCGGTGGGAATCCAGCTTTCAGGGGAGGCCTCTTCCAAGCCTCTCAGAGGTTGTGGGGCCTAACGGCGAGCATCAAAGCACTCGGTTTCGCTCCAGTAGTAGGCCTTTATTGACTAAATTGTAACATGACGACCTATGTGATTTTGGCAGGACTTTTTAGCGCTTACTTTTGAGCTAGTGGGATAAGATTTAAAACAAACGATCGGTGGGAATCCAGCTTTCAGGGGAGGCCTCCCCCGAGTCTCAGGACGGCTGTGGGTCCGAACGGCGAGCGTCAAAGTACTCGGTTTCTCTCCAGTAGTAGGCCTTTATTGAGTAAATTGTAACATGACGACCTATGTGATTTTGGCAGGACTTTTTAGCGCCTACTTTTCAGCTTCTGGGCTAAGATTTGAAACAAACGATCGGTGGGAATCCAGCTTTCAGGGGAGATCTCCCCCGAGTCTCTGGATGGCTGTGGGGCCGAGCAGCAAGCGTTAAAGCACTCAGTTTCGCTCGAGTACCATGACGACCGATTTGACTTCGGCATGACTTTAGGTTGCTTCATTTCAGCCTAGCGGGCTAGGAATTCACACAGACAATCCTTGGAAATCCAGCTTTCAGGGGAGGCCTCTTCCAAGCCGCTCAGAGGTCGTGGGGCCGAGCGGCGAGCGTTAAAGCACTCAGTTTCGCTCCAGTAGTAGGCCTTTATTGACTAAATTGTAACATGACGACCTATGTTATTTTGGCAGGACGTTTTAGCGCTTACGTTTGAGCTAGTGGGATAAGATTTAAAACAAACGATCGGTGGGAATCCAGCTTTCAAGGGAGGCCTCTTCCAAGCCTCTCGGAGGTCGTGGGGCCGAACGGCGAAAGTCAAAGCACTCGGTTTCGCTCCAGTAGTAGGCCTTTATTGATTAAATTGTAACATGACAACCTATGTGACTTTGGCAGGACTTTTTAGCGCTTACGTTTGAGAGAGTGCGCTAAGATTTGAAACAAACGATCGGTGGGAATCCAGCTTTCAGGGGAGTCCTCCCCCGAGTCTCTGGACGGCTGTGGGGCCGAGCGGCGAGCGCTAAAGCACTCAGTTTCGCTCGAGTACCATGACGACCGATTTGACTTCGGCACGACTTTAGGTCGCTTAATTTCAGCCTAGCAGGCTAGGAATTCACACAGACAATCCTTGGGAATCCAGCTTTCAGAGGAGGCCACTCCCAAGCCTCTCAGAGGTTGTGGGGCCTAACGGCGAGCGTCAAAGCACTCGGTTTCGCTCCAGTAGTAGGCCTTTATTGACTAAATTGTAACATGACAACCTATGTGACTTTGGCAGGACTTTTTCGCGCTTACTTTTGACCGAGTGCGCTAAGATTTGAAAGAAACGATCGGTGGGAATCCAGCTTTCAGGGGAGTCCTCCCCCGAGTCTCTGGACGGCTGTGGGGCCGAGCGACGAGCGTTAAAGCACTCAGTTTTGCTCGAGTACCATGACGACCGATTTGACTTCGGCACGACTTTAGGTCGCTTAATTTCAGCCTAGCGGGCTAGGAATTCACACAGACAATCCTTGGGAATCCAGCTTTCAGGGGAGGACACTCCCAAGCCTCTCAGAGGTTGTGGGGCCTAACGGCGAGCGTTAAAGAACTCAGTTTCGGTCCAGTAGTTGGCCTTTATTGACTAAATTGTAACATGACGACCTATGTGATTTTGGCAGGACTTTTTAGCGCTTACGTTTGAGCTAGTGGGCTAAGATTTAAAACAAACGATCGGTGGGAATCCAGCTTTCAGGGGAGGCCTCTTCCAAGCCTCTCAGAGGTTGTGGGGCCTAACGGCGAGCATCAAAGCACTCGGTTTCGCTCCAGTAGTAGGCCTTTATTGACTAAATTGTAACATGACGACCTATGTGATTTTGGCAGGACTTTTTAGCGCTT
The DNA here is from genome assembly GCF_024500275.1 of Phycodurus eques. NCBI lineage: Eukaryota > Metazoa > Chordata > Actinopteri > Syngnathiformes > Syngnathidae > Phycodurus > Phycodurus eques. The sequence goes on along the minus strand of NW_026904133.1, from coordinate 104,148 downwards.
ACTTTTGAGCTAGTGGGATAAGATTTAAAACAAACGATCGGTGGGAATCCAGCTTTCAGGGGAGGCCTCCCCCGAGTCTCAGGACGGCTGTGGGTCCGAACGGCGAGCGTCAAAGTACTCGGTTTCTCTCCAGTAGTAGGCCTTTATTGAGTAAATTGTAACATGACGACCTATGTGATTTTGGCAGGACTTTTTAGCGCCTACTTTTCAGCTTCTGGGCTAAGATTTGAAACAAACGATCGGTGGGAATCCAGCTTTCAGGGGAGATCTCCCCCGAGTCTCTGGATGGCTGTGGGGCCGAGCAGCAAGCGTTAAAGCACTCAGTTTCGCTCGAGTACCATGACGACCGATTTGACTTCGGCATGACTTTAGGTTGCTTCATTTCAGCCTAGCGGGCTAGGAATTCACACAGACAATCCTTGGAAATCCAGCTTTCAGGGGAGGCCTCTTCCAAGCCGCTCAGAGGTCGTGGGGCCGAGCGGCGAGCGTTAAAGCACTCAGTTTCGCTCCAGTAGTAGGCCTTTATTGACTAAATTGTAACATGACGACCTATGTGATTTTGGCAGGACGTTTTAGCGCTTACGTTTGAGCTAGTGGGATAAGATTTAAAACAAACGATCGGTGGGAATCCAGCTTTCAAGGGAGGCCTCTTCCAAGCCTCTCGGAGGTCGTGGGGCCGAACGGCGAAAGTCAAAGCACTCGGTTTCGCTCCAGTAGTAGGCCTTTATTGATTAAATTGTAACATGACAACCTATGTGACTTTGGCAGGACTTTTTAGCGCTTACGTTTGAGAGAGTGCGCTAAGATTTGAAACAAACGATCGGTGGGAATCCAGCTTTCAGGGGAGTCCTCCCCCGAGTCTCTGGACGGCTGTGGGGCCGAGCGGCGAGCGCTAAAGCACTCAGTTTCGCTCGAGTACCATGACGACCGATTTGACTTCGGCACGACTTTAGGTCGCTTAATTTCAGCCTAGCAGGCTAGGAATTCACACAGACAATCCTTGGGAATCCAGCTTTCAGGGGAGGCCACTCCCAAGCCTCTCAGAGGTTGTGGGGCCTAACGGCGAGCGTCAAAGCACTCGGTTTCGCTCCAGTAGTAGGCCTTTATTGACTAAATTGTAACATGACAACCTATGTGACTTTGGCAGGACTTTTTAGCGCTTACTTTTGAGCTATTGCGCTAAGATTTGAAACAAACGATCGGTGGGAATCCAGCTTTCAGGGGAGGTTTCCCCCGAGTCTCTGGACGGCTGTGGGGCCGAGCGGCGAGCGTTAAAGCACTCAGTTTCGGTCCATTAGGAGGCCTTTATTGACTAAATTGTAACATGACGACCTATGTGATTTTGGCAGGACTTTTTAGCGCCTACTTTTCAGCTACTGGGCTAAGATTTGAAACAAACGATCGGTGGGAATCCAGCTTTCAGGGGAGGCCACTTCCAAGCTTCTCAGAGGTCGTGGGCCCGAACGGCGAGCGTCAAAGCACTCGGTTTCGCTCCAGTAGTAGGCCTTTATTGACTAAATTGTAACATGACAACCTATGTGACTTTGGCAGGACCTTTTAGCGCCTACCTTTGAGCTAGTGCGCTAAGATTTGAAACAAACGATCGCTGGGAATCCATCTTTTACGGGAGGCCTCCCCCGAGTCTCTGGACAGCTGTGGGGCCGAACGGCGAGCGTCAAAGCACTCGGTTTCTCTCCAGTATTAGGCCTTTATTGACTAAATTGTAACATGACAACCTATGTGACTTTGGCAGGACTTTTTAGCGCTTACCTTTGACCTAGTGCGCTAAGATTTGGAACAAACGATCGGTGGGAATCCAGCTTTCAGGGGAGGCCTCCCCCGAATCTCTGGACAGCTGTGGGACCGAACGGCGAGCGTCAAAGTACTCGGTTTCTCTCCAGTAGTAGGCCTTTATTGACTAAATTGTAACGTGACGACCTATGTGATTTTGGCAGGACTTTTTAGCGCCTACTTTTGAGCTAGTGGGCTAAGATTTGAAACAAACGATCGGTGGGAATCCAGGTTTCAGGGGAGGCCCCCCCGAGTCTCTGGGCGGCTGTGGGGCCGAGCGGCGAGCATTAAAGCACTCAGTTTCGCTCGAGTACCATGACGACCGATTTGACTTCGGCACGACTTTAGGTCGCTTAATTTAAGCCTAGCGGGCTAGGAATTCACACAGACAATCCTTGGGAATCCAGCTTTCAGGGGAGGCCACTTCCAAGCCTCTCAGAGGTCGTGGGGCCTAACGGCGAGCGTCAAAGCACTCGGTTTCGCTCCAGTAGTAGGCCTTTATTGACTAAATTGTTACATGACGACCTATGTGACTTTGGCAGGACTTTTTTGCGCCTACTGTTCAGCTACTGGGCTAAGATTTGAAACAAAACGATCGGTGGGAATCCAGCTTTCAGGGGAGGCCACTTCCAAGCTTCTCAGAGGTCGTGGGCCCGAACGGCGAGCGTCAAAGCACTCGGTTTCGCTCCAGTAGTAGGCCTTTATTGACTAAATTGTAACATGACAACCTATGTGACTTTGGCAGGACCTTTTAGCGCCTACCTTTGAGCTAGTGCGCTAAGATTTGAAACAAACGATCGCTGGGAATCCATCTTTCATGGGAGGCCTCCCCCGAGTCTCTGGACAGCTGTGGGGCCGAACGGCGAGCGTCAAAGCACTCGGTTTCTCTCCAGTAGTAGGCCTTTATTGACTAAATTGTAACATGACAACCTATGTGACTTTGGCAGGACTTTTTAGCGCTTACTTTTGACCTAGTGCGCTAAGATTTGGAACAAAAGATCGGTGGGAATCCAGCTTTCAGGGGAGGCCTCCCCCGAATCTCTGGACAGCTGTGGGACCGAACGGCGAGCGTCAAAGTACTCGGTTTCTCTCCAGTAGTAGGCCTTTATTGACTAAATTGTAACGTGACGACCTACGTGATTTTGGCAGGACTTTTTAGCGCCTACTTTAGAGCTAGTGGGCTAAGATTTGAAACAAACGATCGGTGGGAATCCAGGTTTCAGGGGAGGCCTCCCCCGATTCTCTGGGCGGCTGTGGGGCCGAGCGGCGAGCATTAAAGCACTCAGTTTCGCTCGAGTACCATGACGACCGATTTGACTTCGGCACGACTTTAGGTCGCTTAATTTTAGCCTAGCGGGCTAGGAATTCACACAGACAATCCTTGGGAATCCATCTTTCAGGGGAGGCTACTTCCAAGCCTCTCAGAGGTCGTGGGGCCTAACGGCGAGCGTCAAAGCACTCGGTTTCGCTCCAGTAGTAGGCCTTTATTGACTAAATTGTTACATGACGACCTATGTGACTTTGGCAGGTCTTTTTTGCGCCTACTGTTCAGCTACTGGGCTAAGATTTGAAACAAAACGATCGGTGGGAATCCAGCTTTCAGGGGAGGCCACTTCCAAGCTTCTCAGAGGTCGTGGGCCCGAACGGCGAGCGTCAAAGCACTCGGTTTCGCTCCAGTAGTAGGCCTTTATTGACTAAATTGTAACATGACAACCTATGTGACTTTGGCAGGACCTTTTAGCGCCTACCTTTGAGCTAGTGCGCTAAGATTTGAAACAAACGATCGCTGGGAATCCATCTTTCATGGGAGGCCTCCCCCGAGTCTCTGGACAGCTGTGGGGCCGAACGGCGAGCGTCAAAGCACTCGGTTTCTCTCCAGTAGTAGGCCTTTATTGACTAAATTGTAACATGACAACCTATGTGACTTTGGCAGGACTTTTTAGCGCTTACTTTTGACCTAGTGCGCTAAGATTTGGAACAAAAGATCGGTGGGAATCCAGCTTTCAGGGGAGGCCTCCCCCGAATCTCTGGACAGCTGTGGGACCGAACGGCGAGCGTCAAAGTACTCGGTTTCTCTCCAGTAGTAGGCCTTTATTGACTAAATTGTAAGGTGACGACCTACGTGATTTTGGCAGGACTTTTTAGCGCCTACTTTAGAGCTAGTGGGCTAAGATTTGAAACAAACGATCGGTGGGAATCCAGGTTTCAGGGGAGGCCTCCCCCGATTCTCAGAGGTCGTGGGCCCGAACGGCGAGCGTCAAAGCACTCGGTTTCGCTCCAGTAGTAGGCCTTTATTGACTAAATTGTAACATGACAACCTATGTGACTTTGGAAGGACGTTTTAGCGCTTACTTTTGACCGAGTGCGCTAAGATTTGAAATGAACGATCGGTGGGAATCCAGCTTTCAGGGGAGTCCTCCCCCGAATCTCTGGACGGCTGTGGGGCCGAGCGGCGAGCGTTAAAGCACTCAGTTTCGCTCGAGTACCATGACAACCGATTTGACTTCGGCACGACTTTAGGTTGCTTAATTTCAGCCTAGTGGGCTAGGAATTCACACAGACAATCCTTGGGAATCCAGCTTTCAGGGGAGGCCACTCCCAAGCCTATCAGAGGTTGGGGGGCCTAACGGCGAGCATCAAAGCACTCGGTTTCGCTCCAGTAGTAGGCCTTTATTGACTAAATTGTAACATGACGACCTATGTGACTTTGGCAGGACTTTTTTGCGCCTACTTTTCAGCTCCTGGGCTAAGATTTGAAACAAAATGATCGGTGGGAATCCAGCTTTCGGGGGAGGCCTCCCCCGAGTCTCTGGACAGCTGTGGGACCGAACGGCGAGCGTTAAAGCACTCGGTTTCTCTCCAGTAGTAGGCCTGTATTGAGTAAATTGTAACATGACGACCTATGTGATTTTGCCAGGACTTTTTAGCGCTTACGTTTGAGCTAGTGGGATAAGATTTAAAACAAACGATCGGTGGGAATCCAGCTTTCAGGGGAGGCCTCCCCCGAGTCTCAGGACGGCTGTGGGGCCGAACGGCGAGCGTCAAAGCACTCGGTTTCTCTCAAGTAGTAGCCCTTTATTGAGTAAATTGTAACATGACGACCTATGTGATTTTGGCAGGACTTTTTAGCGCCTACTTTACAGCTTCTGGGCTAAGATTTGAAACAAACGATCGGTGGGAATCCAGCTTTCAGGGGAGATCTCCCCCGAGTCTCTGGACGGCTGTGGGGCCGAGCAGCAAGCGTTAAAGCACTCAGTTTCGCTCGAGTACCATGACGACCGATTTGACTTCGGCATGACTTTAGGTTGCTTCATTTCAGCCTAGCGGGCTAGGAATTCACACAGACAATCCTTGGAAATCCAGCTTTCAGGGGAGGCCTCTTCCAAGCCGCTCAGAGGTCGTGGGGCCGAGCGGCAAGCGTTAAAGCACTCAGTTTCGCTCCAGTAGTAGGCCTTTATTGACTAAATTGTAACATGACGACCTATGTGATTTTGTCAGGACGTTTTAGCGCTTACGTTTGAGCTAGTGGGATAAGATTTAAAACAAACGATCGGTGGGAATCCAGCTTTTAAGGGAGGCCTCTTCCAAGCCTCTCGGAGGTCGTGGGGCCGAACGGCGAGCGTCAAAGCACTCGGTTTCGCTCCAGTAGTAGGCCTTTATTGACTAAATTGTAACATGACAACCTATGTGACTTTGGCAGGACCTTTTAGCGCTTACGTTTGAGCGAGTGCGCTAAGATTTGAAACAAACGATCGGTGGGAATCCAGCCTTCAAGGGAGTCCTCCCCCGAGTCTCTGGACGGCTGTGGGGCCGAGTGGCGAGCGTCAAAGCACTCGGTTTCTTTCCAGTAGTTGGCTTTTATTGACTAAATTGTAACGTGACGACCTATGTGACTTTGGCAGGACTTTTTAGCGCCTACTTTTCAGCTTCTGGGCTAAGATTTGAAACGAACGATCGGTGGGAATCCAGCTTTCAGGGGGGACCTCCCCCGAGTCTCTGGACGGCTGTGGGGCCGAGCAGCAAGCGTTAAAGCACTCAGTTTCGCTCGAGTACCATGACGACCGATTTGACTTCGGCATGACTTTAGGTTGCTTCATTTCAGCCTAGCGGGCTAGGAATTCACACAGACAATCCTTGGGAATCCAGCTTTCAGGGGAGGTCTCTTCCAAGCCGCTCAGAGGTCGTGGGGCCGAGCGGCGAGCGCTAAAGCACTCAGTTTCTCTCCAGTAGTAGGCCTTTATTGACTAAATTGTAACATGACGACCTATGTGATTTTGGCAGGACGTTTTAGCGCTTACGTTTGAGCTAGTGGGATAAGATTTAAAACAAACGATCGGTGGGAATCCAGCTCTCAAGGGAGGCCTCTTCCAAGCCTCTCGGAGGTCGTGGGGCCGAACGGCGATTGTCAAAGCACTCGGTTTCGCTCCATTAGTAGGCCTTTATTGACTAAATTGTAACATGACAACCTATGTGACTTTGGCAGGACCTTTTAGCGCCTACTTTTGAGCTAGTGGGCTAAGATTTGAAACAAACGATCGGTGGGAATCCAGCTTTCAGGGGAGGCCTCCCCCGAGTCTCTGGACGGCTGTGGGGCCGAGCGGCGAGCGTTAAAGCACTCAGTTTCGGTCCAGTAGGAGGCCTTTATTGACTAAATTGTAACATGACGACCTATGTGATTTTGGCAGGACGTTTTAGCGCTTACTTTTCAGCTACTGGGCTAAGATTTGAAACAAACGATCGGTGGGAATCCAGCTTTCAGGGGAGGCCGCCCCCGAGTCTCTGGACTGCTGTGGGGCCGAACGGCGAGCGTCAAAGCATTCGGTTTCTCTCCAGTAGTAGACTTTTATTGACTAAATTGCAACGTGACGACCTATGTGAATTTGGCAGGACTTTTTAGCGCCTACTTTTGAGATAGTGGGCTAAGATTTGAACCAAACGATCGGTGGGAATCCCGCTTTCAGGGGAGGCCTCCCCCGAGTCTCTGGACGGCTGTGGGGCCGAGCAGCGAGCGTTAAAGCACTCAGTTTCGCTCGAGTACCATGACGACCGATTTGACTTTGGCACGACTTTAGGTCGCTTACTTCCTGCCGAGCGGGCTAGGAATTCACACAGACAAGCCTTGGGAATCCAGCTTTCAGGGGAGGCCTCTTCCAAGCTTCTCGGAGGTCGTGGGGCCGAACGGCGAGCGTCAAAGCACTCGGTTTCGCTCCAGTAGTAGGCCTTTATTGACTAAATTGTAACATGACGACCTATGTGATTTTGGCAGGACCTTTTAGCGCCTACTTTTCAGCTACTGGGCTAAGATTTGAAACAAACGATCGGTGGGAATCCAGCTTTCAGGGGAGGCCTCTTACAAGCCTCTCAGAGGTCGTGGGCCCGAACGGCGAGCGTCAAAGCACTCGGTTTCTCTCAAGTAGTAGGCCTTTATTGACTAAATTGTAACATGACAACCTATGTGACTTTGGCAGGACTTTTTAGCGCCTACTTTTGACCTAGTGCGCTAAGATTTGAATCAAACGATCGGTGGGAATCCAGCTTTCAGGGGAGGCCTCCCCCGAATCTCTGGACAGCTGTGGGACCGAACGGCGAGCGTCAAAGCACTCGGTTTCTCTCCAGTAGTAGGCCTTTATTGACTAAATTGTAACGTGACGACCTATGTGATTTTGGCAGGACTTTTTAGCGCCTACTTTTGAGCTAGTGGGCTAAGATTTGAAACAAACGATCGGTGGGAATCCAGGTTTCAGGGGAGGCCTCCCCCGAGTCTCTGGACGGCTGTGGGGCAGAGCGGCAAGCGTTAAAGCACTCAGTTTCGCTCGAGTACCATGACGACCGATTTGACTTCGGCACGACTTTAGGTCGCTTAATTTTAGCCTAGCGGGCTAGGAATTCACACAGACAATCCTTGGGAATCCAGCTTTCAGGGGAGGCCTCCCCCGAGTCTCTGGACTGCTGTGGGGCCGAACGGCGAGCGTCAAAGCACTCGGTTTCTCTCCAGTAGTAGGCCTTTATTGACTAAATTGTAACATGACGACCTATGTGATTTTGGCAAGACTTTTTAGCGCCTACTTGTGAGCTCCTGGGCTAAGATTTGAAACAAAACGATCGGTGGGAATCCAGCTTTCGGGGGAGGCCTCCCCCGAGTCTCTGGACAGCTGTGGGAACGAACGGCGAGCGTCAAAGCACTCGGTTTCTCTCCAGTAGTAGGCCTTTATTGACTAAATTGTAACATGACGACCTATGTGATTTTGGCAAGACTTTTTAGCGCCTACTTGTGAGATAGTGGGCTACGATTTGAAACAAACGATCGGTGGGAATCCAGCTTTCAGGGGAGGCCTCCGCCGAGTCTCTGGACGGCTGTGGGGCCGAGCGGCGAGCGTTAAAGCACTCAGTTTCGGTCCAGTAGGAGGCCTTTATTGACGAAATTGTAACATGACGACCTATGTGATTTTGGCAGGACCTTTTAGCGCCTACTTTTCAGCTACTGGGCTAAGATTTGAAACAAACGATCGGTGGGAATCCAGTTTCAGGGGAGGCCTCTTCCAAGCCTCTCAGAGGTCGTGGGCCCGAACGGCGAGCGTCAAAGCACTCGGTTTCTCTCAAGTAGTAGGCCTTTATTGACTAAATTGTAACATGACAACCTATGTGACTTTGGCAGGACGTTTTAGCGCTTACTTTTAACCTAGTATGCTAAGATTTGAAACAAACGATCGGTGGGAATCCAGCTTTCAGGGGAGGCCTCCCGCGAGTCTCTGGACGGCTGTGGGGCCGAACGGCGAGCGTCAAAGCACTCGGTTTCGCTCCAGTAGTAGGCCTTTATTGACTAAATTGTAACATGACGACCTATGTGACTTTGGCAGGACTTTTTAGCGCTTACGTTTGAGCTAGTGGGCTACGATTTGAATCAAACGATCGGTGGGAATCCAGCTTTCAGGGGAGGCCTCCCCCGAGTCTCTGGGCGGCTGTGGGGCCGAACAGCGAGCGTCAAAAAACTCGGTTTCTCTCCAGTAGTAGGCCTTTCTTGAGTAAATTGTAACATGACGACCTATGTGATTTTAGCAGGACTTTTTAGCGCCTACTTTTCAGCTACTGGGCTAAGATTTGAAACAAACGATCGGTGGGAATCCAGCTTTCAGGGGAGGACTCTTCCAAGCCTCTCGGAGGTCGTGGGGCCGAACGGCGACCGTCAAAGCACTCGGTTTCGCTCGAGTACCATGACGACCGATTTGACTTCGGCACAACTTTAGGTCGCTTAATTTCAGCCTCGCGGGCTAGGAATTGACACAGACAAGCCTTGGGAATCCAGCTTTCAAGGGAGGCATCTTCCATGCCTCTCGGAGCTCGTGGGGCCGAACGGCGAGCGTCAAAGCACTCGGTTTCGCTCCAGTAGTAGGCCTTTATTGACTAAATTGTAACATGACGACCTATGTGATTTTGGCAGGACGTTTTAGCGCTTACGTTTGAGCTAGTGGGCTAAGATTTGAAACGAACGATCGGTCGGAATCCAGCTTTCAGGGGAGGCCTCCCCCGAGTCTCTGGACTGCTGTGGGGGCGAACGGCGAGCGTCAAAGCACTCGGTTTCTCTCCAGTAGTAGGCTTTTATTGACTAAATTGCAACGTGACGACCTATGTGAATTTGGCAGGACTTTTTAGCGCCTACTTTTGAGCTAGTGGGCTAAGATTTGAAACAAACGATCGGTGGGAATCCAGCTTTCAGGGGAGGCCTCACCCGAGTCTCTGGACGGCTGTGGGGCCGAGCGGCGAGTTTTAAAGCACTCTGTTTCGCTCGAGTACCATGACGACCGATTTGACTTCGGCAGGACTTTTTTGCGCCTACTTTTGAGCTAGTGGGCTAAGATTTGAAACAAACGATCGGTGGGAATCCAGCTTTCAGGGGAGGCCACTTCCAAGCCTTTCAGAGGTCGTGGGGCCTAACGGCGAGCGTCAAAGCACTCTGTTTCGCTCCAGTAGTAGGCCTTTATTGACTAAATTGTAACATGACAACTTTTGTGAATTTGGCAGGACTTTTTTGCGCCTACTTTTTAAGCTAGTGGGCTAAAGTTTGAAACAAACGATCGGTGGGAATCCAGCTTTCAGGGGAGGCCTCCCCCGAGTCTCTGGACGGCTGTGGGGCCGAGCGGCGCGCGTTAAAGCACTCAGTTTCGGTCCAGTAGGAGGCCTATATTGACTAAATTGTAACATGACAACCTATGTGACATTGGCAGGACTTTTTTGCGCTTACTTTTTTTACCTAGTGCGCTAAGATTTGAAACAAACGATCGGTGGGAATCCAGCTTTCAGGGGAGGCCTCTTCCAAGCTTCTCAGAGGTCGTGGGCCCGAACGGCGAGCGTCAAAGCACTCGGTTTCGCTCCAGTAGTAGGCCTTTATTGACTAAATTGTAACATGACAACCTATGTGACTTTGGCAGGACCTTTTAGCGCCTACTTTTGAGCTAGTGCGCTAAGATTTGAAACAAACGATCGCTGGGAATCCATCTTTCACGGGAGGCCTCCCCCGAGTCTCTGGACCGCTGTGGGGCCGAACGGCGAGTGTCAAAGCACTCGGTTTCTCTCCAGTAGTAGGCCTTTATTGACTAAATTGTAACATGACAACCTATGTGACTTTGGCAGGACTTTTTCGCGCTTACTTTTGACCGAGTGCGCTAAGATTTGAAACACACGATCGGTGGGAATCCAGCTTTCAGGGGAGTCCTCCCCCGAGTCTCTGGACGGCTGTGGGGCCGAGCGGCGAGCGTTAAAACACTCAGTTTCGGTCCAGTAGGATGCGTTTATTGACTAAATTCTAACATGACGACCTATGTGATTTTGGCAGGACTTTTTAGCGCCTACTTTTCAGCTACTGGGCTAAGATTTGAAACAAACGATCGGTGGGAATCAAGCTTTCAGGGGAGGCCTCTTCCAAGCTTCTCAGAGGTCGTGGGCCCGAACGGCGAGCATCAAAGCACTCGGTTTCGCTCCAGTAGTAGGCCTTTATTGACTAAATTGTAACATGACAACCTATGTGACTTTGGCAGGACTTTTTTGCGCTTACTTTTTTTACCTAGTGCGCTAAGATTTGAAACAAACGATCGGTGGGAATCCAGCTTTCAGGGGAGGCCTCCCCCGAGTCTCTGGACTGCTGTGGGGGCGAACGGCGAGCGTCAAAGCACTCGGTTTCTCTCCAGTAGTAGGCTTTTATTGACTAAATTGCAACGTGACGACCTATGTGAATTTGGCAGGACTTTTTAGCGCCTACTTTTGAGCTAGTGGGCTAAGATTTGAAACAAACGATCGGTGGGAATCCAGCTTTCAGGGGAGGCCTCCCCCGAGTCTCTGGACGGCTGTGGGGCCGAGCGGCGAGTTTTAAAGCACTCAGTTTCGCTCGAGTACCATGACGACCGATTTGACTTCGGCAGGACTTTTTTGCGCCTACCTTTGAGCTAGTGGGCTAAGATTTGAAACAAACGATCGGTGGGAATCCAGCTTTCAGGGGAGGCCACTTCCAAGCCTCTCAGAGGTCGTGGGGCCTAACGGCGAGCGTCAAAGCACTCTGTTTCGCTCCAGTAGTAGGCCTTTATTGACTAAATTGTAACATGACAACCTTTGTGACTTTGGCAGGACTTTTTTGCGCCTACTTTTTAAGCTAGTGGGCTAACGTTTGAAACAAACGATCGGTGGGAATCCAGCTTTCAGGGGAGGCCTCCCCCGAGTCTCTGGACGGCTGTGGGGCCGAGCGGCGAGCGTTAAAGCACTCAGTTTCGCTCGAGTACCATTACGACCGATTTGACTTCGGCACGACTTTAGGTCGCTTAATTTCTGCCGAGCGGGCTAGGAATTCACACAGACAAGCCTTTGGAATCCAGCTTTCAGGGGAGGCCTCTTCCAAGCTTCTCGGAGGTCGTGGGGCCGAACGGCGAGCGTCATAGCACTCGGTTTTTCTCCAGTAGTAGGCCTTTATTGACTAAATTGTAACATGACGACCTATGTGACTTTGGCAAGACTTTTTAGCGCCTACTTTTTAGCTAGTGGGCTATGATTTGAAACAAACGATCGGTGGGAATCCAGCTTTAAGGGGAGGCCTCCCCCGAGTCTCTGGACGGCTGTGGGGCCGAGCGGCTAGCGTTAAAGCACTCAGTTTCGGTCCAGTAGGAGGCCTTTATTGACTAAATTGAAACATGACGACCTATGTGATTTTGGCAGGACTTTTTAGCGCCTACTTTTCAGTAACTGGGCTAAGATTAGAAAGAAACGATCGGTGGGAATCCAGCTTTCAGGGGAGGCCTCTTCCAAGCCTCTCGGAGGTCGTGGGGCCGAACGGCGAGCGTCAAAGCACTCGGTTTCTTTCCAGTAGTAGGCCTTTATTGACTAAATTGTAACATGACGACCTATGTGATTTTGGCAGGACGTTTTAGCGCCTACCTTTCAGCTACTGGGCTAAGATTAGAAACAAACGATCGGTGGGAATCCAGCTTTCAGGGGAGGTATCTTCCAAGCCTCTCGGAGGTCGTGGCCCCGAACGGCGAGCGTCAAAGCACTCTGTTTCGCTCCAGTAGTAGGCCTTTATTGACTAAATTGTAACATGACAACCTATGTGACTTTGGCAGGACTTTTTAGCGCTTACTTTTGACCTAGTGCGCTAAGATTTGAAACAAACGATCGGTGGGAATCCAGCTTTCAGGAGAGTCCTCCCCCGACTCTCTGGACGGCTGTGGGGCCGAGCGGCGAGCGTTAAAGCACTCAGTTTCGCTCGAGTACCATGACGACCGATTTGACTACGCCACGACTTTAGGTCGCTTAACTTCAGCCTAGCGGGCTAGGAATTCACACAGACAATCCTTGGGAATCCAACTTTCAGGGGAGGCCACTTCCAAGCCTCTCAGAGGTCGTGGGGCCTAACGGCGAGCGTCAAAGCACTCGGTTTCGCTCCAGTAGTAGGCCTTTATTGACTAAATTGTAACATGACGACCTATGTGATTTTGGCAGGACTGTTTAGCGCCTACTTTTCAGCTACTGGGCTAAGATTTGAAACAAACGATCGGTGGGAATCCAGCTTTCAGGGGAGGCCTCTTCCAAGCCTCTCGGAGGTCGTGGGCCCGAACGGCGAGCGTCAAAGATCTCGGTTTCGCTCCAGTAGTAGGCCTTTATTGACTAAATTGTAACATGACAACCTATGTGACTTTGGCAGGACCTTTTAGCGCCTACTTTTGAGCTAGTGCGCTAAGATTTGAAACAAACGATCGCTGGGAATCCATCTTTCAGGGGAGGGCTCCCCCGAGTCTCTGGACGGCTGTGGGGGCGAACGGCGAGCGTCAAAGCACTCGGTTTCTCTCCAGTAGTAGGCTTTTATTGACTAAATTGCAACGTGACGACCTATGTGAATTTGGCAGGACTTTTTAGCGCCTACTTTTTAGCTAGTGGGCTAAGATTTAAAACAAACGATCGGTGGGAATCCCGCTTTCAGGGGAGGCCTCCCCCGAGTCTCTGGACGGCTGTGGGGCCGAGCAGCGAGCGTTAAAGCACTCAGTTTCGCTCGAGTACCATGACGACCGATTTGACTTCGGCACGACTTTAGGTCGCTTAATTTCTGCCGAGCGGGCTAGGAATTCACACAGACAAGCCTTGGGAATCCAGCTTTCAGGGGAGGCCTCTTCCAAGCTTCTCGGAGGTCGTGGGGCCGAACGGCGAGTTTTAAAGCACTCAGTTTCGCTCGAGTACCATGACGACCGATTTGACTTCGGCAGGACTTTTTTGCGCCTACTTTTGAGCTAGTGGGCTAAGATTTGAAACAAACGATCGGTGGGAATCCAGCTTTCAGGGGAGGCCTCTTCCAAGCCTCTCAGAGGTTGTGGGCCCGAACGGCGAGCGTCAAAGCATTCGGTTTCTCTCCAGTAGTAGGCCTTTATTGACTAAATTGTAACATGACAACCTATGTGACTTTGGCAGGACTTTTTAGCATTTACTTTTGACCGAGTGCGCTAAGATTTGAAACAAACGATCGGTGGGAATCCAGCTTTCAGGGGAGTCCTCCCCCGAGTCTCTGGACGGCTGTGGGGCCGAGCGGCGAGCGTTAAAGCACTCAGTTTCGCTCGAGTACCATGACGACCGATTTGACTTCGGCAGGACTTTTTTGCGCCTACTTTTGAGCTAGTGGGCTAAGATTTGAAACAAACGATCGGTGGGAATCCAGCTTTCAGGGGAGGCCACTTCCAAGCCTCTCAGAGGTCGTGGGGCCTAACGGCGAGCGTCAAAGCACTCTGTTTCGCTCCAGTAGGAGGCCTTTATTGACTAAATTGTAACATGACAACCTTTGTGACTTTGGCAGGACTTTTTTGCGCCTACTTTTTAAGCTAGTGGGCTAAAGTTTGAAACAAACGATCGGTGGGAATCCAGCTTTCAGGGGAGGCCTCCCCCGAGTCTCTGGACGGCTGTGGGGCCGAGCGGCGAGCGTTAAAGCACTCAGTTTCGGTCCAGTAGGAGGCCTTTATTGACTAAATTGTAACATGACAACCTATGTGACTTTGGCAGGACTTTTTTGCGCTTACTTTTTTTACCTAGTGCGCTAAGATTTGAAACAAACGATCGGTGGGAATCCAGCTTTCAGGGGAGGCCTCCCCCGAATCTCTGGACAGCTGTGGGACCGAACGGCGAGCGTCAAAGTACTCGGTTACTCTCCAGTAGTAGGCCTTTATTGACTAAATTGTAACGTGACGACCTATGTGATTTTGGCAGGACTTTTTAGCGCCTACTTTTGAGCTAGTGCGCTAAGATTTGAAACAAACGATCGCTGGGAATCCATCTTTCAGGGGAGGGCTCCCCCGAGTCTCTGGACGGCTGTGGGGGCGAACGGCGAGCGTCAAAGCACTCGGTTTCTCTCCAGTAGTAGGCTTTTATTGACTAAATTGCAACGTGACGACCTATGTGAATTTGGCAGGACTTTTTAGCGCCTACTTTTTAGCTAGTGGGCTAAGATTTAAAACAAACGATCGGTGGGAATCCCGCTTTCAGGGGAGGCCTCCCCCGAGTCTCTGGACGGCTGTGGGGCCGAGCAGCGAGCGTTAAAGCACTCAGTTTCGCTCGAGTACCATGACGACCGATTTGACTTCGGCACGACTTTAGGTCGCTTAATTTCTGCCGAGCGGGCTAGGAATTCACACAGACAAGCCTTGGGAATCCAGCTTTCAGGGGAGGCCTCTTCCAAGCTTCTCGGAGGTCGTGGGGCCGAACGGCGAGTTTTAAAGCACTCAGTTTCGCTCGAGTACCATGACGACCGATTTGACTTCGGCAGGACTTTTTTGCGCCTACTTTTGAGGTAGTGGGCTAAGATTTGAAACAAACGATCGGTGGGAATCCAGCTTTCAGGGGAGGCCTCTTCCAAGCCTCTCAGAGGTTGTGGGCCCGAACGGCGAGCGTCAAAGCACTCGGTTTCTCTCCAGTAGTAGGCCTTTATTGACTAAATTGTAACATGACAACCTATGTGACTTTGGCAGGACTTTTTAGCGTTTACTTTTGACCGAGTGCGCTAAGATTTGAAACAAACGATCGGTGGGAATCCAGCTTTCAGGGGAGTCCTCCCCCGAGTCTCTGGACGGCTGTGGGGCCGAGCGGCGAGCGTTAAAGCACTCAGTTTCGCTCGAGTACCATGACGACCGATTTGACTTCGGCAGGACTTTTTTGCGCCTACTTTTGAGCTAGTGGGCTAAGATTTGAAACAAACGATCGGTGGGAATCCAGCTTTCAGGGGAGGCCACTTCCAAGCCTCTCAGAGGTCGTGGGGCCTAACGGCGAGCGTCAAAGCACTCTGTTTCGCTCCAGTAGGAGGCCTTTATTGACTAAATTGTAACATGACAACCTTTGTGACTTTGGCAGGACTTTTTTGCGCCTACTTTTTAAGCTAGTGGGCTAAAGTTTGAAACAAACGATCGGTGGGAATCCAGCTTTCAGGGGAGGCCTCCCCCGAGTCTCTGGACGGCTGTGGGGCCGAGCGGCGAGCGTTAAAGCACTCAGTTTCGGTCCAGTAGGAGGCCTTTATTGACTAAATTGTAACATGACAACCTATGTGACTTTGGCAGGACTTTTTTGCGCTTACTTTTTTTACCTAGTGCGCTAAGATTTGAAACAAACGATCGGTGGGAATCCAGCTTTCAGGGGAGGCCTCCCCCGAATCTCTGGACAGCTGTGGGACCGAACGGCGAGCGTCAAAGTACTCGGTTACTCTCCAGTAGTAGGCCTTTATTGACTAAATTGTAACGTGACGACCTATGTGATTTTGGCAGGACTTTTTAGCGCCTACTTTTGAGCTAGTGGGCTAAGATTTGAAACAAACGATCAGTGGGAATCCAGGTTTCAGGGGAGGCCTCCCCCGAGTCTCTGGGCGGCTGTGGGGCCGAGCGGCGAGCGTTAAAGCACTCAGTTTCGCTCGAGTACCATGACGACCGATTTGACTTCGGCACGACTTTAGGTCGCTTAATTTAAGCCTAGCGGGCTAGGAATTCACACAGACAATCCTTGGGAATCCAGCTTTCAGGGGAGGCCACTTCCAAGCCTCTCAGAGGTCGTGGGGCCTAACGGCGAGCGTCAAAGCACTCGGTTTCGCTCCAGTAGTATGCCTTTATTGACTAAATTGTTACATGACGACCTATGTGACTTTGGCAGGACTTTTTTGCGCCTACTTTTCAGCTACTGGGCTAAGATTTGAAACACACGATCGATGGGAATCCAGCTTTCAGGGGAGGCTTCTTCCAAGCCTCTCGGAGGTTGTGGGCCCGAACGGCGAGCGTCAAAGCAATCGGTTTCTCTCCAGTAGTAGGCCTTTATTGACTAAATTGTAACATGACAACCTATGTGACTTTGGCAGGACTTTTTCGCGCTTACTTTTGACCGAGTGCGCTAAGATTTGAAACACACGATCGGTGGGAATCCAGCTTTCAGGGGAGTCCTCCCCCGCGTCTCTGGACGGCTGTGGGGCCGAGCGGCGAGCGTTAAAGCACTCAGTTTCGGTCCAGTAGGAGGCGTTTATTGACTAAATTGTAACATGACGACCTATGTGATTTTGGCAGGACTTTTTAGCGCCTACTTTTCAGCTACTGGGTTAAGATTTGAAACAAACGATCGGTGGGAATCAAGCTTTCAGGGGAGGCCTCTTCCAAGCTTCTCAGAGGTCGTGGGCCCGAACGGCGAGCATCAAAGCACTCGGTTTCGCTCCAGTAGTAGGCTTTTATTGACTAAATTGCAACGTGACGACCTATGTGAATTTGGCAGGACTTTTTAGCGCCTACTTTTTAAGCTAGTGGGCTAAAGTTTGAAACAAACGATCGGTGGGAATCCATCTTTCAGGGGAGGCCTCCCCCGAGTCTCTGGACTGCTGTGGGGGCGAACGGCGAGCGTCAAAGCACTCGGTTTCTCTCCAGTAGTAGGCTTTTATTGACTAAATTGCAACGTGACGACCTATGTGAATTTGGCAGGACTTTTTAGCGCCTACTTTTGAGCTAGTGGGCTAAGATTTGAAACAAACGATCGGTGGGCATCCAGCTTTCAGGGGAGGCCTCCCCCGAGTCTCTGGACGGCTGTGGGGCCGAGCGTCGAGTTTTAAAGCACTCAGTTTCGCTCGAGTACCATGACGACCGATTTGACTTCGGCAGGACTTTTTTGCGCCTACTTTTGAGCTAGTGGGCTAAGATTTGAAACAAACGATCGGTGGGAATCCAGCTTTCAGGGGAGGCCACTTCCAAGTCTCTCAGAGGTCGTGGGGCCTAACGGCGAGCGTCAAAGCACTCTGTTTCGCTCCAGTAGTAGGCCTTTATTGACTAAATTGTAACATGACAACCTTTGTGACTTTGCCAGGACTTTTTTGCGCCTACTTTTTAAGCTAGTGGGCTAAAGTTTGAAACAAACGATCGGTGGGAATCCAGCTTTCAGGGGAGGCCTCCCCCGAGTCTCTGGACGGCTGTGGGGCCGAGCGGCGAGCGTTAAAGCACTCAGTTTCGGTCCAGTAGGAGGCCTTTATTGACTAAATTGTAACATGACAACCTATGTGACTTTGGCAGGACTTTTTTGCGCTTAATTTTTTTACCTAGTGCGCTAAGATTTGAAACAAACGATCGGTGGGAATCCAGCTTTCAGGGGAGGCCTCCCCCGAGTATCTGGACTGCTGTGGGGCCGAACGGCGAGCGTCAAAGCACTCGGTTTCTCTCCAGTAGTAGGCTTTTATTGACTAAATTGCAACGTGACGACCTATGTGAATTTGGCAGGACTTTTTAGCGCCTACTTTTTAGCTAGTGGGCTAAGATTTGAAACAAACGATCGGTGGGAATCCCGCTTTCAGGGGAGGCCTCCCCCGAGTCTCTGGACGGCTGTGGGGCCGAGCAGCGAGCGTTAAAGCACTCAGTTTCGCTCGAGTACCATGACGACCGATTTGACTTCGGCACGACTTTAGGTCGCTTAATTTCTGCCGAGCGGGCTAGGAATTCACACAGACAAGCCTTGGGAATCCAGCTTTCAGGGGAGGCCTCTTCCAAGCTTCTCGGAGGTCGTGGGGCCTAACGGCGAGCGTCAAAGCACTCAGTTTCGCTCCAGTAGTAGGCCTTTATTGACTAAATTGTAACATGACAACCTTTGTGACTTTGGCAGGACTTTTTTGCGCCTACTTTTTAAGCTAGTGGGCTAAAGTTTGAAACAAACGATCGGTGGGAATCCAGCTTTCAGGGGAGGCCACTTCCAAGTCTCTTAGAGGTCGTGGGGCCTAACGGCGAGCGTCAAAGCACTCTGTTTCGCTCCAGTAGTAGGCCTTTATTGACTAAATTGTAACATGACAACCTTTGTGACTTTGGCAGGACTTTTTTGCGCCTACTTTTTAAGCTAGTGGGCTAAAGTTTGAAACAAACGATCGGTGGGAATCCAGCTTTCAGGGGAGGCCTCCCCCGAGTCTCTGGACGGCTGTGGGGCCGAGCGGCGAGCGTTAAAGCACTCAGTTTCGGTCCAGTAGGAGGCCTTTATTGACTAAATTGTAACATGACAACCTATGTGACTTTGGCAGGACTTTTTTGCGCTTACTTTTTTTACCTAGTGCGCTAAGATTTGAAACAAACGATCGGTGGGAATCCAGCTTTCAGGGGAGGCCTCCCCCGAGTCTCTGGACTGCTGTGGTGGGCCGAACGGCGAGCGTCAAAGCACTCGGTTTCTCTCCAGTAGTAGGCTTTTATTGACTAAATTGCAACGTGACGACCTATGTGAATTTGGCAGGACTTTTTAGCGCCTACTTTTTAGCTAGTGGGCTAAGATTTGAAACAAACTATCGGTGGGAATCCAGCTTTCAGGGGAGGCCTCCCCCGAGTCTCTGGACGGCTGTGGGGCCGAGCGGCAAGTTTTAAAGCACTCAGTTTTGGTCGAGTACCATGACGACCGATTTGACTTCGGCAGGACTTTTTTGCGCCTACTTTTGAGCTAGTGGGCTAAGATTTGAAACAAACTATCGGTGGGAATCCAGCTTTCAGGGGAGGCCACTTCCAAGTCTCTCAGAGGTCGTGGGGCCTAACGGCGAGCGTCAAAGCACTCTGTTTCGCTCCAGTAGTAGGCCTTTATTGACTAAATTGTAACATGACAACCTTTGTGACTTTGGCAGGACTTTTTTGCGCCTACTTTTTAAGCTAGTGGGCTAAAGTTTGAAACAAACGATCGGTGGGAATCCAGCTTTCAGGGGAGGCCTCCCCCGAGTCTCTGGACTGCTGTGGGGCCGAACGGCGAGCGTCAAAGCACTCGGTTTCTCTCCAGTAGTAGGCTTTTATTGACTAAATTGCAACGTGACGACCTATGTGAATTTGGCAGGACTTTTTAGCGCCTACTTTTTAGCTAGTGGGCTAAGATTTGAAACAAACGATCGGTGGGAATCCCGCTTTCAGGGGAGGCCTCCCCCGAGTCTCTGGACGGCTGTGGGGCCGAGCAGCGAGCGTTAAAGCACTCAGTTTCGCTCGAGTACCATGACGACCGATTTGACTTCGGCACGACTTTAGGTCGCTTAATTTCTGCCGAGCGGGCTAGGAATTCACACAGACAAGCCTTGGGAATCCAGCTTTCAGGGGAGGCCTCTTGCAAGCTTCTCGGAGGTCGTGGGGCCGAACGGCGAGTTTTAAAGCACTCAGTTTCGCTCGAGTACCATGACGACCGATTTGACTTCGGCAGGACTTTTTTGCGCCTACTTTTGAGCTAGTGGGCTAAGATTTGAAACAAACGATCGGTGGGAATCCAGCTTTCAGGGGAGGCCACTTCCAAGCCTCTCAGAGGTCGTGGGGCCTAACGGCGAGCGTCAAAGCACTCGGTTTCTCTCCAGTAGTAGGCCTTTATTGACTAAATTGTAACATGACGACCGATGTGACTTTGGCAGGACTTTTTTGCGCCTACTTTTCAGCTCCTGGGCTAAGATTTGAAACAAAACGATCGGTGGGAATCCAGCTTTCGGGGGAGGCCTCCCCCGAGTCTCTGGACAGCTGTGGGAACGAACGCCGAGCGTCAAAGCACTCGGTTTCTCTCCAGTAGTAGGCCTTTATTGACTAAATTGTAACATGACAACCTATGTGACTTTGGCAGGACTTTTTCGCGCTTACTTTTGACCGAGTGCGCTAAGATTTGAAACAAACGATCGGTGGGAATCCCGCTTTCAGGGGAGGCCTCCCCCGAGTCTCTGGACGGCTGTGGGGCCGAGCAGCGAGCGTTAAAGCACTCAGTTTCGCTCGAGTACCATGACGACCGATTTGACTTCGGCACGACTTTAGGTCGCTTAATTTCAGCCTAGCGGGCTAGGAATTTACACAGACAATCCTTGGGAATCCAGCTTTCAGGGGAGGCCACTTCCAAGCCTGTCAGATGTTGTGGGGCCTAACGGCGAGCGTCAAAGCACTCGGTTTCGCTCCAGTAGTAGGCCTTTATTGACTAAATTGTAACATGACAACCTATGTGACTTTGGCAGGACTTTTTAGCACTTACTTTTGACCGAGTGCGCTAAGATTTGAAACAAACAATCGGTGGGAATCCAGCTTTCAGGGGATTCCTCCCCCGAGTCTCTGGACGGCTGTGGGGCCGAGCGGCGAGCGTTAAAGCACTCAGTTTCGCTCGAGTACCAAGACGACCGATTTGACTTCGGCACGACTTTAGGTCGCTTAATTTCAGCGTAGCGGGCTAGGAATTCACACAGACAATCCTTGGGAATCCAGCTTTCAGGGGAGGCCACTCCCAAGCCTCTCAGAGGTTGTGGGGCCTAACGGCGAGCGTCAAAGCACTCGGTTTCGCTCCAGTAGTAGGCCTTTATTGACTAAATTGTAACATGACAACCTATGTGACTTTGGCAGGACTTTTTAGCGCTTACTTTTGAGCTATTGCGCTAAGATTTGAAACAAACGATCGGTGGGAATCCAGCTTTCAGGGGAGGTTTCCCCCGAGTCTCTGGACGGCTGTGGGGCCAAGCGGCGAGCGTTAAAGCACTCAGTTTCGATCCATTAGGAGGCCTTTATTGACTAAATTGTAACATGACGACCTATGTGATTTTGGTGGACTTTTTAGCGCCTACTTTTCAGCTACTGGGCTAAGATTTGAAACAAACGATCGGTGGGAATCCAGCTTTCAGGGGAGGCCACTTCCAAGCTTCTCAGAGGTCGTGGGCCCGAACGGCGAGCGTCAAAGCACTCGGTTTCGCTCCAGTAGTAGGCCTTTATTGACTAAATTG
This sequence comes from Phycodurus eques, assembly GCF_024500275.1. NCBI lineage: Eukaryota > Metazoa > Chordata > Actinopteri > Syngnathiformes > Syngnathidae > Phycodurus > Phycodurus eques. Next base: position 82,649 of record NW_026904133.1, on the reverse strand, counting down.
TAACATGACAACCTATGTGACTTTGGCAGGACCTTTTAGCGCCTACCTTTGAGCTAGTGCGCTAAGATTTGAAACAAACGATCGGTGGGAATCCAGCTTTCAAGGGAGGCCTCCCCCGAATCTCTGGACAGCTGTGGGACCGAACGGCGAGCGTCAAAGTACTCGGTTTCTCTCCAGTAGTAGGCCTTTATTGACTAAATTGTAACGTGACGACCTATGTGATTTTGGCAGGACTTTTTAGCGCCTACTTTTGAGCTAGTGGGCTAAGATTTGAAACAAACGATCGGTGGGAATCCATGTTTCAGGGGAGGCCTCCCCCGAGTCTCTGGGCGGCTGTGGGGCCGAGCGGCGAGCGTTAAAGCACTCAGTTTCGCTCGAGTACCATGACGACCGATTTGACTTCGGCACGACTTTAGGTCGCTTAATTTAAGCCTAGCGGGCTAGGAATTCACACAGACAATCCTTGGCAATCCAGCTTTCAGGGGCGGCTACTTCCAAGCCTCTCAGAGGTCGTGTGGCCTAACGGCGAGCGTCAAAGCACTCGGTTTCGCTCCAGTAGTAGGCCTTTATTGACTAAATTGTTACATGACGACCTATGTGACTTTGGCAGGACTTTTGTGCGCCTACTGTTCAGCTACTGGGCTAAGATTTGAAACAAAACGATCGGTGGGAATCCAGCTTTCAGGGGAGGCCTCTTCCAAGCCGCTCAGAGGTCGTGGGCCCGAACGGCGAGCGTCAAAGCACTCGGTTTCACTCCAGTAGTAGGCCTTTATTGACTAAATTGTAACATGACAACCTATGTGACTTTGGCAGGACCTTTTAGCGCCTACCTTTGAGCTAGTGCGTTAAGATTTGAAACAAACGATCGCTGGGAATCCATCTTTTACGGGAGGCCTCCCCCGAGTCTCTGGACAGCTGTGGGGCCGAACGGCGAGCGTCAAAGCACTCGGTTTCTCTCCAGTAGTAGGCCTTTATTGACTAAATTGTAACATGACAACCTATGTGACTTTGGCAGGACTTTTTAGCGCTTACTTTTGACCTAGTGCGCTAAGATTTGGAACAAACGATCGGTGGGAATCCAGCTTTCAGGGGAGGCCTCCCCCGAATCTCTGGACAGCTGTGGGACCGAACGGCGAGCGTCAAAGTACTCGGTTTCTCTCCAGTAGTAGGCCTTTATTGACTAAATTGTAACGTGACGACCTATGTGATTTTGGCAGGACTTTTTAGCGTCTACTTTTGAGCTAGTGGGCTAAGATTTGAAACAAACGATCGGTGGGAATCCAGGTTTCAGGGGAGGCCCCCCCGAGTCTCTGGGCGGCTGTGGGGCCGAGCGGCGAGCATTAAAGCACTCAGTTTCGCTCGAGTACCATGACGACCGATTTGACTTCGGCACGACTTTAGGTCGCTTAATTTAAGCCTAGCGGGCTAGGAATTCACACAGACAATCCTTGGGAATCCAGCTTTCAGGGGAGGCCACTTCCAAGCCTCTCAGAGGTCGTGGGGCCTAACGGCGAGCGTCAAAGCACTCTGTTTCGCTCCAGTAGTAGGCCTTTATTGACTAAATTGTTACATGACGACCTATGTGACTTTGGCAGGACTTTTTTGCGCCTACTGTTCAGCTACTGGGCTAAGATTTGAAACAAAACGATCGGTGGGAATCCAGCTTTCAGGGGAGGCCACTTCCAAGCTTCTCAGAGGTCGTGGGCCCGAACGGCGAGCGTCAAAGCACTCGGTTTCGCTCCAGTAGTAGGCCTTTATTGACTAAATTGTAACATGACAACCTATGTGACTTTGGCAGGACCTTTTAGCGCCTACCTTTGAGCTAGTGCGCTAAGATTTGAAACAAACGATCGCTGGGAATCCATCTTTCATGGGAGGCCTCCCCCGAGTCTCTGGACAGCTGTGGGGCCGAACGGCGAGCGTCAAAGTACTCGGTTTCTCTCCAGTAGTAGGCCTTTATTGACTAAATTGTAACATGACAACCTATGTGACTTTGGCAGGACTTTTTTGCGCTTACTTTTGACCGAGTGCGCTAAGATTTGAAACAAACGATCGGTGGGAATCCAGCTTTCAGGGGAGTCCTCCCCCGAGTCTCTGGACGGCTGTGGGGCCGAGCGGCGAGCGTTAAAGCACTCAGTTTCGCTCGAGTACCATGACGACCAATTTGACTTCGGCACGACTTTAGGTCGCTTAATTTCAGCCTAGCGGGCTAGGAATTCACACAGACAATCCTTGGGAATCCAGCTTTCAGGGGAGGCCACTTCCAAGCCTCTCAGAGGTCGTGGGGCCAAACGGCGAGCATCAAAGCACTCGGTTTCGCTCCAGTAGTAGGCCTTTATTGACTAAATTGTAACATGACGACCTATGTGATTTTGGCAGAACTTTTTAGCGCCTACTTTTCAGCTTCTGGGCTAAGATTTGAAAGAAACGATCGGTGGGAATCCAGCTTTCAGGGGAGGCCTCCCCCGAGTCTCAGGACGGCTGTGGGGCCGAACGGCGAGCGTCAAAGCACTCGGTTTCTCTCCAGTAGTAGGCCTGTATTGAGTAAATTGTAACATGACGACCTATGTGATTTTGGCAGGACTTTTTAGCGCTTACGTTTGAGCTAGTGGGATAAGATTTAAAACAAACGATCGGTGGGAATCCAGCTTTCAGGGGAGGCCTCCCCCGAGTCTCAGGACGGCTGTGGGGCCGAACGGCGAGCGTCAAAGCATTCGGTTTCTCTCCAGTAGTTGGCTTTTATTGACTAAATTGTAACGTGACGACCTATGTGACTTTGGCAGGACTTTTTAGCGCCTACTTTTCAGCTTCTGGGCTAAGATTTGAAACAAACGATCGGTGGGAATCCAGCTTTCAGGGGAGACCTCCCCCGAGTCTCTGGACGGCTGTGGGGCCGAGCAGCAAGCGTTAAAGCACTCAGTTTCGCTCGAGTACCATGACGACCGATTTGACTTCGGCATGACTTTAGGTTGCTTCATTTCAGCCTAGCGGGCTAGGAATTCACACAGACAATCCTTGGAAATCCAGCTTTCAGGGGAGGCCTCTTCCAAGCCGCTCAGAGGTCGTGGGGCCGAGCGGCGAGCGCTAAAGCACTCAGTTTCTCTCCAGTAGTAGGCCTTTATTGACTAAATTGTAACATGACGACCTATGTGATTTTGGCAGGACGTTTTAGCGCTTACGTTTGAGCTAGTGGGATAAGATTTAAAACAAACGATCGGTGGGAATCCAGCTCTCAAGGGAGGCCTCTTCCAAGCCTCTCGGAGGTCGTGGGGCCGAACGGCGATTGTCAAAGCACTCGGTTTCGCTCCATTAGTAGGCCTTTATTGACTAAATTGTAACATGACAACCTATGTGACTTTGGCAGGACTTTTTAGCGCCTACTTTTGAGCTAGTGGGCTAAGATTTGAAACAAACGATCGGTGGGAATCCAGCTTTCAGGGGAGGCCTCCCCAGAGTCTCTGGACGGCTGTGGGGCCGAGCGGCGAGCGTTAAAGCACTCAGTTTCGGTCCAGTAGGAGGCCTTTATTGACTAAATTGTAACATGACGACCTATGTGATTTTGGCAGGACGTTTTAGCGCTTACTTTTCAGCTACTGGGCTAAGATTTGAAAAAAACGATCGGTGGGAATCCAGCTTTCAGGGGAGGCCTCCCCCGAGTCTCTGGACTGCTGTGGGGCCGAACGGCGAGCGTCAAAGCACTCGGTTTCTCTCCAGTAGTAGACTTTTATTGACTAAATTGCAACGTGACGACCTATGTGAATTTGGCAGGACTTTTTAGCGCCTACTTTTGAGATAGTGGGCTAAGATTTGAAGCAAACGATCGGTGGGAATCCCGCTTTCAGGGGAGGCCTCCCCCGAGTCTCTGGACGGCTGTGGGGCCGAGCAGCGAGCGTTAAAGCACTCAGTTTCGCTCGAGTACCATGACGACCGATTTGACTTTGGCACGACTTTAGATCGCTTACTTTCTGCCGAGCGGGCTAGGAATTCACACAGACAAGCCTTGGGAATCCAGCTTTCAGGGGAGGCCTCTTCCAAGCTTCTCGGAGGTCGTGGGGCCGAACGGCGAGCGTCAAAGCACTCGGTTTCGCTCCAGTAGTAGGCCTTTATTGACTAAATTGTAACATGACAACCTACGTGACTTTGGCAGGACTTTTTCGCGCTTACTTTTGACCGAGTGCGCTAAGATTTGAAACAAACGATCGGTGGGAATCCAGCTTTCAGGGGAGTCCTCCCCCGAGTCTCTGGACGGCTGTGGGGCCGAGCGGCGAGCGTTAAAGCACTCAGTTTCGCTCGAGTACCATGACGACCAATTTGACTTCGGCACGACTTTAGGTCGCTTAATTTCAGCCTAGCGGGCTAGGAATTCACACAGACAATCCTTGGGAATCCAGATTTCAGGGGAGGCCTCTTCCAAGCCTCTCAGAGGTCGTGGGGCCAAACGGCGAGCATCAAAGCACTCGGTTTCGCTCCAGTAGTAGGCCTTTATTGACTAAATTGTAACATGACGACCTATGTGATTTTGGCAGAACTTTTTAGCGCCTACTTTTCAGCTTCTGGGCTAAGATTTGAAAGAAACGATCGGTGGGAATCCAGCTTTCAGGGGAGGCCTCCCCCGAGTCTCAGGACGGCTGTGGGGCCGAACGGCGAGCGTCAAAGCACTCGGTTTCTCTCCAGTAGTAGGCCTGTATTGAGTAAATTGTAACATGACGACCTATGTGATTTTGGCAGGACTTTTTAGCGCTTACGTTTGAGCTAGTGGGATAAGATTTAAAACAAACGATCGGTGGGAATCCAGCTTTCAGGGGAGGCCTCCCCCGAGTCTCAGGACGGCTGTGGGGCCGAACGGCGAGCGTCAAAGTACTTGGTTTCTCTCCAGTAGTAGCCCTTTATTGAGTAAATTGTAACATGACGACCTATGTGATTTTGGCAGGACTTTTTAGCGCCTACTTTACAGCTTCTGGGCTAAGATTTGAAACAAACGATCGGTGGGAATCCAGCTTTCAGGGGAGATCTCCCCCGAGTCTCTGGACGGCTGTGGGGCCGAGCAGCAAGCGTTAAAGCACTCAGTTTCGCTCGAGTACCATGACGACCGATTTGACTTCGGCATGACTTTAGGTTGCTTCATTTCAGCCTAGCGGGCTAGGAATTCACACAGACAATCCTTGGAAATCCAGCTTTCAGGGGAGGCCTCTTCCAAGCCGCTCAGAGGTCGTGGGGCCGAGCGGCAAGCGTTGAAGCACTCAGTTTCGCTCCAGTAGTAGGCCTTTATTGACTAAATTGTAACATGACGACCTATGTGATTTTGGCAGGACGTTTTAGCGCTTACGTTTGAGCTAGTGGGATAAGATTTAAAACAAACGATCGGTGGGAATCCAGCTTTTAAGGGAGGCCTCTTCCAAGCCTCTCGGAGGTCGTGGGGCCGAACGGCGAGCGTCAAAGCACTCGGTTTCGCTCCATTAGTAGGCCTTTATTGACTAAATTGTAACATGACAACCTATGTGACTTTGGCAGGACTTTTTAGCGCCTACTTTTGAGCTAGTGGGCTAAGATTTGAAACAAACGATCGGTGGGAATCCAGCTTTCAGGGGAGGCCTCCCCCGAGTCTCTGGACGGCTGTGGGGCCGAGCGGCGAGCGTTAAAGCACTCAGTTTCGGTCCAGTAGGAGGCCTTTATTGACTAAATTGTAACATGACGACCTATGTGATTTTGGCAGGACGTTTTAGCGCTTACTTTTCAGCTACTGGGCTAAGATTTGAAAAAAACGATCGGTGGGAATCCAGCTTTCAGGGGAGGCCTCCCCCGAGTCTCTGGACTGCTGTGGGGCCGAACGGCGAGCGTCAAAGCACTCGGTTTCTCTCCAGTAGTAGACTTTTATTGACTAAATTGCAACGTGACGACCTATGTGAATTTGGCAGGACTTTTTAGCGCCTACTTTTGAGATAGTGGGCTAAGATTTGAAGCAAACGATCGGTGGGAATCCCGCTTTCAGGGGAGGCCTCCCCCGAGTCTCTGGACGGCTGTGGGGCCGAGCAGCGAGCGTTAAAGCACTCAGTTTCGCTCGAGTACCATGACGACCGATTTGACTTTGGCACGACTTTAGATCGCTTACTTTCTGCCGAGCGGGCTAGGAATTCACACAGACAAGCCTTGGGAATCCAGCTTTCAGGGGAGGCCTCTTCCAAGCTTCTCGGAGGTCGTGGGGCCGAACGGCGAGCGTCAAAGCACTCGGTTTCGCTCCAGTAGTAGGCCTTTATTGACTAAATTGTAACATGACAACCTACGTGACTTTGGCAGGACTTTTTCGCGCTTACTTTTGACCGAGTGCGCTAAGATTTTAAACAAACGATCGGTGGGAATCCAGCTTTCAGGGGAGTCCTCCCCCGAGTCTCTGGACGGCTGTGGGGCCGAGCGGCGAGCGTTAAAGCACTCAGTTTCGCTCGAGTACCATGACGACCAATTTGACTTCGGCACGACTTTAGGTCGCTTAATTTCAGCCTAGCGGGCTAGGAATTCACACAGACAATCCTTGGGAATCCAGCTTTCAGGGGAGGCATCTTCCAAGCCTCTCAGAGGTCGTGGGGCCAAACGGCGAGCATCAAAGCACTCGGTTTCGCTCCAGTAGTAGGCCTTTATTGACTAAATTGTAACATGACGACCTATGTGATTTTGGCAGAACTTTTTAGCGCCTACTTTTCAGCTTCTGGGCTAAGATTTGAAAGAAACGATCGGTGGGAATCCAGCTTTCAGGGGAGGCCTCCCCCGAGTCTCAGGACGGCTGTGGGGCCGAACGGCAAGCGTCAAAGCACTCGGTTTCTCTCCAGTAGTAGGCCTGTATTGAGTAAATTGTAACATGATGACCTATGTGATTTTGGCAGGACTTTTTAGCGCTTACGTTTGAGCCAGTGGGATAAGATTTAAAAAAAACGATCGGTGGGAATCCAGCTTTCAGGGGAGGCCTCCCCCGAGTCTCAGGACGGCTGTGGGGCCGAACGGCGAGCGTCAAAGTACTTGGTTTCTCTCCAGTAGTAGCCCTTTATTGAGTAAATTGTAACATGACGACCTATGTGATTTTGGCAGGACTTTTTAGCGCCTACTTTACAGCTTCTGGGCTAAGATTTGAAACAAACGATCGGTGGGAATCCAGCTTTCAGGGGAGATCTCCCCCGAGTCTCTGGACGGCTGTGGGGCCGAGCAGCAAGCGTTAAAGCACTCAGTTTCGCTCGAGTACCATGACGACCGATTTGACTTCGGCATGACTTTAGGTTGCTTCATTTCAGCCTAGCGGGCTAGGAATTCACACAGACAATCCTTGGGAATCCAGCTTTCAGGGGAGGTCTCTTCCAAGCCGCTCAGAGGTCGTGGGGCCGAGCGGCGAGCGCTAAAGCACTCAGTTTCTCTCCAGTAGTAGGCCTTTATTGACTAAATTGTAACATGACGACCTATGTGATTTTGGCAGGACGTTTTAGCGCTTACGTTTGAGCTAGTGGGATAAGATTTAAAACAAACGATCGGTGGGAATCCAGCTTTCAGGGGAGGCCACTTCCAAGCCTCTCAGAGGTCGTGGGGCCTAACGGCGATTGTCAAAGCACTCGGTTTCGCTCCAGTAGTAGGCCTTTATTGACTAAATTGTTACATGACGACCTATGTGACTTTGGCAGGTCTTTTTTGCGCCTACTGTTCAGCTACTGGGCTAAGATTTGAAACAAAACGATCGGTGGGAATCCAGCTTTCAGGGGAGGCCTCTTCCAAGCCGCTCAGAGGTCGTGGGCCCGAACGGCGAGCGTCAAAGCACTCGGTTTCGCTCCAGTAGTAGGCCTTTATTGACTAAATTGTAACATGACAACCTATGTGACTTTGGAAGGACGTTTTAGCGCTTACTCTTGACCGAGTGCGCTAAGATTTGAAACGAACGATCGGTGGGAATCCAGCTTTCAGGGGAGTCCTCCCCCGAATCTCTGGACGGCTGTGGGGCCGAGCGGCGAGCGTTAAAGCACTCAGTTTCGCTCGAGTACCATGACAACCGATTTGACTTCGGCACGACTTTAGGTCGCTTAATTTCAGCCTAGTGGGCTAGGAATTCACACACACAATCCTTGGGAATCCAGCTTTCAGGGGAGGCCACTCCCAAGCCTATCAGAGGTTGGGGGGCCTAACGGCGAGCATCAAAGCACTCGGTTTCGCTCCAGTAGTAGGCCTTTATTGACTAAATTGTAACATGACGACCTATGTGACTTTGGCAGGACTTTTTTGCGCCTACTTTTCAGCTCCTGGGCTAAGATTTGAAACAAAACGATCGGTGGGAATCCAGCTTTCGGGGGAGGCCTCCCCCGAGTCTCTGGACAGCTGTGGGACCGAACGGCGAGCGTCAAAGCACTCGGTTTCTCTCCAGTAGTAGGCCTTTATTGACTAAATTGTAACATGACAACCTATGTGACTTTGGCAGGACTTTTTCGCGCTTACTTTTGACCGAGTGCGCTAAGATTTGAAACAAACGATCGGTGGGAATCCAGCTTTCAGGGGAGTCCTCCCCCGAGTCTCTGGACGGCTGTGGGGCCGAGCGGCGAGCGTTAAAGCACTCAGTTTCGCTCGAGTACCATGACGACCAATTTGACTTCGGCACGACTTTAGGTCGCTTAATTTCAGCCTAGCGGGCTAGGAATTCATACAGACAATCCTTGGGAATCCAGCTTTCAGGGGAGGCCACTTCCAAGCCTCTCAGAGGTCGTGGGGCCAAACGGCGAGCATCAAAGCACTCGGTTTCGCTCCAGTAGTAGGCCTTTATTGACTAAATTGTAACATGACGACCTATGTGATTTTGGCAGAACTTTTTAGCGCCTACTTTTCAGCTTCTGGGCTAAGATTTGAAAGAAACGATCCGTGGGAATCCAGCTTTCAGGGGAGGCCTCCCCCGAGTCTCAGGACGGCTGTGGGGCCGAACGGCGAGCGTCAAAGCACTCGGTTTCTCTCCAGTAGTAGGCCTGTATTGAGTAAATTGTAACATGACGACCTATGTGATTTTGGCAGGACTTTTTAGCGCTTGCGTTTGAGCTAGTGGGATAAGATTTAAAACAAACGATCGGTGGGAATCCAGCTTTCAGGGGAGGCCTCCCCCGAGTCTCAGGACGGCTGTGGGGCCGAACGGCGAGCGTCAAAGCACTCGGTTTCTCTCCAGTAGTTGGCTTTTATTGACTAAATTGTAACGTGACGACCTATGTGACTTTGGCAGGACTTTTTAGCGCCTACTTTTCAGCTTCTGGGCTAAGATTTGAAACAAACGATCGGTGGGAATCCAGCTTTCAGGGGAGACCTCCCCCGAGTCTCTGGACGGCTGTGGGGCCGAGCAGCAAGCGTTAAAGCACTCAGTTTCGCTCGAGTACCATGACGACCGATTTGACTTCGGCATGACTTTAGGTTGCTTCATTTCAGCCTAGCGCGCTAGGAATTCACACAGACAATCCTTGGGAATCCAGCTTTCAGGGGAGGTCTCTTCCAAGCCGCTCAGAGGTCGTGGGGCCGAGCGGCGAGCGCTAAAGCACTCAGTTTCTCTCCAGTAGTAGGCCTTTATTGACTAAATTGTAACATGACGACCTATGTGATTTTGGCAGGACGTTTTAGCGCTTACGTTTGAGCTAGTGGGATAAGATTTAAAACAAACGATCGGTGGGAATCCAGCTCTCAAGGGAGGCCTCTTCCAAGCCTCTCGGAGGTCGTGGGGCCGAACGGCGATTGTCAAAGCACTCGGTTTCGCTCCATTAGTAGGCCTTTATTGACTAAATTGTAACATGACAACCTATGTGACTTTGGCAGGACTTTTTAGCGCCTACTTTTGAGCTAGTGGGCTAAGATTTGAAACAAACGATCGGTGGGAATCCAGCTTTCAGGGGAGGCCTCCCCCGAGTCTCTGGACGGCTGTGGGGCCGAGCGGCGAGCGTTAAAGCACTCAGTTTCGGTCCAGTAGGAGGCCTTTATTGACTAAATTGTAACATGACGACCTATGTGATTTTGGCAGGACGTTTTAGCGCTTACTTTTCAGCTACTGGGCTAAGATTTGAAACAAACGATCGGTGGGAATCCAGCTTTCAGAGGAGGCCTCCCCCGAGTCTCTGGACTGCTGTAGGGCCGAACGGCGAGCGTCAAAGCACTCGGTTTCTCTCCAGTAGTAGACTTTTATTGACTAAATTGCAACGTGACGACCTATGTGAATTTGGCAGGACTTTTTAGCGCCTACTTTTGAGATAGTGGGCTAAGATTTGAAGCAAACGATCGGTGGGAATCCAGCTTTCAGGGGAGTCCTCCCCCGAGTCTCTGGACGGCTGTGGGGCCGAGCGGCGAGCGTTTAAGCACTCAGTTTCGCTCGAGTACCATGACGACCAATTTGACTTCGGCACGACTTTAGGTCGCTTAATTTAAGCCTAGCGGGCTAGGAATTCACACAGACAATCCTTGGGAATCCAGCTTTCAGGGGAGGCCTCTTCCAAGCCTCTCAGAGGTCGTGGGGCCAAACGGCGAGCATCAAAGCACTCGGTTTCGCTCCAGTAGTAGGCCTTTATTGACTAAATTGTGACATGACGACCTATGTGTTTATGGCAGGACTTTTTTGCGCTTTCTTTTCAGCTTCTGGGCTAAGATTTGAAACAAACGATCGGTGGGAATCCAGCTTTCAGGGGAGGCCTCCCCCGAGTCTCTGGACGGCTGTGGGGCCGAACGGCGAGCGTCAAAGCACTCGGTTTCTCTCCAGTAGTAGGCCTTTCTTGAGTAAATTGTAACATGACGACCTATGTGATTTTAGCAGGACTTTTTAGCGCCTACTTTTCAGCTACTGGGCTAAGATTTGAAACAAACGATCGGTGGGAATCCAGCTTTCAGGGGAGGCCTCTTCCAAGCCTCTCGGAGGTCGTGGGGCCGAACGGCGACCGTCAAAGCACTCGGTTTCGCTCGAGTACCATGACGACCGATTTGACTTCGGCACGACTTTAGGTCGCTTAATTTCAGCCTAGCGGGCTAGGAATTCACACAGACAAGCCTTGGGAATCCAGCTTTCAAGGGAGGCCTCTTCCAAGCCTCTCGGAGCTCGTGGGGCCGAACGGCGAGCGTCAAAGAACTCGGTTTCGCTCCAGTAGTAGGCCTTTATTGACTAAATTGTAACATGACAACCTATGTGACTTTGGCAGGACTTTTTAGCGCTTACTTTTTACCTCGTGCGCTCAGATTTGAAACACACGATCGGTGGGAATCCAGGTTTCAGGGGAGGCCTCCCCCGAGTCTCTGGACGGCTGTGGGGCCGAAGGGCGTGCGTCAAAGCACTCGGTTTCGCTCCAGTAGTAGGCCTTTATTGACTAAATTGTAACATGACGACCTATGTGACTTTGGCAGGACTTTTTAGCGCCTACGTTTGAGCTAGTGGGCTAAGATTTGAAACAAACGATCGGTGGGAATCCAGCTTTCAGGGGAGGCCTCCCCCGAGTCTCTGGACGGCTGTGGGGCCGAACGGCGAGCGTCAAAGCACTCGGTTTCTCTCCAGTAGTAGGCCTTTCTTGAGTAAATTGTAACATGACGACCTATGTGATTTTAGCAGGACTTTTTAGCGCCTACTTTTCAGCTACTGGGCTAAGATTTGAAACAAACGATCGGTGGGAATCCAGCTTTCAGGGGAGGCCTCTTCCAAGTCTCTCGGAGGTCTTGGGGCCGAACGGCGACCGTCAAAGCACTCGGTTTCGCTCGAGTACCATGACGACCGATTTGACTTCGGCACGACTTTAGGTCGCTTAATTTCAGCCTAGCGGGCTAGGAATTCACACAGTCAAGCCTTGGGAATCCAGCTTTCAAGGGAGGCCTCTTCCAAGCCTCTTAGAGGTTGTGGGCCCGAACGGCGAGCGTTAAAGCACTCGGTTTCTCTCAAGTAGTAGGCCTTTATTGACTAAATTGTAACATGACAACCTATGTGACTTTGGCAGGACTTTTTAGCGCTTACTTTTCAGCTTCTGGGCTAAGATTTGAAACAAACGATCGGTGGGAAACCAGCTTTCAGGGGAGACCTCCCCCGAGTCTCTGGACGGCTGTGGGGCCGAGCAGCAAGCGTTCAAGCACTCAGTTTCGCTCGAGTACCATGACGACCGATTTGACTTCGTTATGACTTTAGGTTGCTTCATTTCAGCCTAGCGGGCTAGGAATTCACACAGAAAATCCTTGGGAATCCAGCTTTCAGGGGGAGGTCTCTTCCAAGCCGCTCAGAGGTCGTGGGGCCGAGCGGCGAGCGTTAAAGCACTCGGTTTCGCTCCCGTAGTAGGCCTTTATTGACTAAATTGTAACATGACGACCTACGTGATTTTGGCAGGACTTTTTAGCGCTTACTTATGAGCTAGTGGGCTAAGATTTGAAACAAATTATGGGTGGGAATCCAGCTTTCAGGGGAGTCCTCCCCCGAGTCTCTGGACGGCTGTGGGGCAGAGCGGCGAGCGTTAAAGCACTCAGTTTCGCTCCAGTAGTAGGCCTTTATTGACTAAATTGTAACATGACGACCTATGTGATTTTGGCAGGACGTTTTAGCGCTTACGTTTGAGCTAGTGGGATAAGATTTAAAACAATCGATCGGTGGGAATCCAGCTTTCAAGGGAGGCCTCTTCCAAGCCTCTCGGAGGTCATGGGGCCGAACGGCGAGCGTCAAAGCACTCGGTTTCGCTCCAGTAGTAGGCCTTTATTGACTAAATTGTAACATGACAACCTATGTGACTTTGGCAGGACTTTTTAGCGCTTACGTTTGAGCGAGTGCGCTAAGATTTGAAACAAACGATCGGTGGGAATCCAGCTTTCAGGGGAGGCCACTTCCAAGCCTCTCAGAGGTCGTGGGGCCTAACGGCGAGCGTCAAAGCACTCGGTTTCGCTCCCGTAGTAGGCCTTTATTGACTAAATTGTAACATGACAACCTATGTGACTTTGGCAGGACTTTTTAGCGCTTACTTTTTACCTCGTGCGCTCAGATTTGAAACACACGATCGGTGGGAATCCAGCTTTCAGGGGAGGCCTCTTCCAAGCCTCTCGGAGGTCGTGGGGCCGAACGGCGACCGTCAAAGCACTCGGTTTCGCTCGAGTACCATGACGACCGATTTGACTTCGGCACAACTTTAGATCGCTTAATTTCAGCCTCGCGGGCTAGGAATTCACACAGACAAGCCTTGGGAATCCAGCTTTCAAGGGAGGCCTCTTCCATGCCTCTCGGAGCTCGTGGGGCCGAACGGCGAGCGTCAAAGCACTCGGTTTCGCTCCAGTAGTAGGCCTTTATTGACTAAATTGTAACATGACGACCTATGTGATTTTGGCAGGACGTTTTAGCGCTTACGTTTGAGCTAGTGGGCTAAGATTTGAAACGAACGATCGGTCGGAATCCAGCTTTCAGGGGAGGCCTCCCCCGAGTCTCTGGACGGCTGTGGGGCCGAGCGGCGAGCGTTAAAGCACTCAGTTTCGCTCGAGTACCATGACGACCGATTTGACTTCAGCACGGCTTTAAGTCGCTTAATTTCAGCCTAGCGGGCTAGGAATTCACACAGACAAGCCTTGGGAATCCAGCTTTCAAGGGAGGCCTCTTCCAAGCCTCTCGGAGCTCGTGGGGCCGAACGACGATCGTCAAAGCACTCGGTTTTGCTCCAGTAGTAGGCCTTTATTGACTAAATTGTAACATGACGACCTATGTGACTTTGGCAGGACTTTATAGCGCTTACTTTTGAGCTACTGGGCTAAGATTTGAAAAAAAACGATCGGTGGGAATCCAGCTTTCAGGGGAGGCTGCTTCCAAGCTTATCGGAGGTCGTGGGGCCGAACGGCGAGCGTCAAAGCAATCGGTTTCGCTCCAGTAGTAGGCCTTTATTGACTAAATTGTGACATGACGACCTATGTGACTTTGGCAGGACTTTTTAGCGCTTACTTTTGAGCTAGTGGGCTAAGATTTGAAACAAACTATCGGTGGGAATCCAGATTTCAGGGGAGGCCTCTTGCAAGCCTCTCAGAGGTCATGGGGCCGAACGGCGTGCGTCAAAGCACTCTGTTTCTCTCCAGTAGTAGGCCTTTATTGACTAAATTGTGACATGACGACCTATGTGTTTATGGCAGGACTTTTTTGCGCTTTCTTTTCAGCTTCTGGGCTAAGATTTGAAACAAACGATCGGTGGGAATCCAGCTTTCAGGGGAGGCCTCCCCCGAGTCTCTGGACGGCTGTGGGGCCGAACGGCGAGCGTCAAAGCACTCGGTTTCTCTCCAGTAGTAGGCCTTTCTTGAGTAAATTGTAACATGACGACCTATGTGATTTTAGCAGGACTTTTTAGCGCCTACTTTTCAGCTACTGGGCTAAGATTTGAAACAAACGATCGGTGGGAATCCAGCTTTCAGGGGAGGCCTCTTCCAAGCCTCTCGGAGGTCGTGGGGCCGAACGGCGACCGTCAAAGCACTCGGTTTCGCTCGAGTACCATGACGACCGATTTGACTTCGGCACGACTTTAGGTCGCTTAATTTCAGCCTAGCGGGCTAGGAATTCACACAGACAAGCCTTGGGAATCCAGCTTTCAAGGGAGGCCTCTTCCAAGCCTCTCGGAGCTCGTGGGGCCGAACGGCGAGCGTCAAAGAACTCGGTTTCGCTCCAGTAGTAGGCCTTTATTGACTAAATTGTAACATGACAACCTATGTGACTTTGGCAGGACTTTTTAGCGCTTACTTTTTACCTCGTGCGCTCAGATTTGAAACACACGATCGGTGGGAATCCAGGTTTCAGGGGAGGCCTCCCCCGAGTCTCTGGACGGCTGTGGGGCCGAAGGGCGTGCGTCAAAGCACTCGGTTTCGCTCCAGTAGTAGGCCTTTATTGACTAAATTGTAACATGACGACCTATGTGATTTTGGCAGGACTGTTTAGCGCCTACGTTTGAGCTAGTGGGCTAAGATTTGAAACAAACGATCGGTGGGAATCCAGCTTTCAGGGGAGGCCTCCCCCGAGTCTCTGGACGGCTGTGGGGCCGAACGGCGAGCGTCAAAGCACTCGGTTTCTCTCCAGTAGTAGGCCTTTCTTGAGTAAATTGTAACATGACGACCTATGTGATTTTAGCAGGACTTTTTAGCGCCTACTTTTCAGCTACTGGGCTAAGATTTGAAACAAACGATCGGTGGGAATCCAGCTTTCAGGGGAGGCCTCTTCCAAGTCTCTCGGAGGTCTTGGGGCCGAACGGCGACCGTCAAAGCACTCGGTTTCGCTCGAGTACCATGACGACCGATTTGACTTCGGCACGACTTTAGGTCGCTTAATTTCAGCCTAGCGGGCTAGGAATTCACACAGTCAAGCCTTGGAAATCCAGCTTTCAAGGGAGGCCTCTTCCAAGCCTCTTAGAGGTTGTGGGCCCGAACGGCGAGCGTTAAAGCACTCGGTTTCTCTCAAGTAGTAGGCCTTTATTGACTAAATTGTAACATGACAACCTATGTGACTTTGGCAGGACTTTTTAGCGCTTACTTTTCAGCTTCTGGGCTAAGATTTGAAACAAACGATCGGTGGGAATCCAGCTTTCAGGGGAGACCTCCCCCGAGTCTCTGGACGGCTGTGGGGCCGAGCAGCAAGCGTTCAAGCACTCAGTTTCGCTCGAGTACCATGACAACCGATTTGACTTCGTTATGACTTTAGGTTGCTTCATTTCAGCCTAGCGGGCTAGGAATTCACACAGAAAATCCTTGGGAATCCAGCTTTCAGGGGGAGGTCTCTTCCAAGCCGCTCAGAGGTCGTGGGGCCGAGCGGCGAGCGTTAAAGCACTCGGTTTCGCTCCCGTAGTAGGCCTTTATTGACTAAATTGTAACATGACGACCTACGTGATTTTGGCAGGACTTTTTAGCGCTTACTTATGAGCTAGTGGGCTAAGATTTGAAACAAATTATGGGTGGGAATCCAGCTTTCAGGGGAGTCCTCCCCCGAGTCTCTGGACGGCTGTGGGGCAGAGCGGCGAGCGTTAAAGCACTCAGTTTCGCTCCAGTAGTAGGCCTTTATTGACTAAATTGTAACATGACGACCTATGTGATTTTGGCAGGACGTTTTAGCGCTTACGTTTGAGCTAGTGGGATAAGATTTAAAACAATCGATCGGTGGGAATCCAGCTTTCAAGGGAGGCCTCTTCCAAGCCTCTCGGAGGTCATGGGGCCGAACGGCGAGCGTCAAAGCACTCGGTTTCGCTCCAGTAGTAGGCCTTTATTGACTAAATTGTAACATGACAACCTATGTGACTTTGGCAGGACTTTTTAGCGCTTACGTTTGAGCGAGTGCGCTAAGATTTGAAACAAACGATCGGTGGGAATCCAGCTTTCAGGGGAGGCCACTTCCAAGCCTCTCAGAGGTCGTGGGGCCTAACGGCGAGCGTCAAAGCACTCGGTTTCGCTCCCGTAGTAGGCCTTTATTGACTAAATTGTAACATGACAACCTATGTGACTTTGGCAGGACTTTTTAGCGCTTACTTTTTACCTCGTGCGCTCAGATTTGAAACACACGATCGGTGGGAATCCAGGTTTCAGGGGAGGCCTCCCCCGAGTCTCTGGACGGCTGTGGGGCCGAAGGGCGAGCGTCAAAGCACTCGGTTTCGCTCCAGTAGTAGGCCTTTATTGACTAAATTGTAACATGACGACCTATGTGACTTTGGCAGGACTTTTTAGCGCTTACGTTTGAGCTAGTGGGCTAAGATTTGAAACAAACGATCGGTGGGAATCCAGCTTTCAGGGGAGGCCTCCCCCGAGTCTCTGGACGGCTGTGGGGCCGAACGGCGAGCGTCAAAGCACTCGGTTTCTCTCCAGTAGTAGGCCTTTCTTGAGTAAATTGTAACATGACGACCTATGTGATTTTAGCAGGACTTTTTAGCGCCTACTTTTCAGCTACTGGGCTAAGATTTGAAACAAACGATCGGTGGGAATCCAGCTTTCAGTGGAGGCCTCTTCCAAGCCTCTCGGAGGTCGTGGGGCCGAACGGCGACCGTCAAAGCACTCTGTTTCGCTCGAGTACCATGACAACCGATTTGACTTCGGCACGACTTTAGGTCGCTTAATTTCAGCCTAGCGGGCTAGGAATTCAAACAGACAAGCCTTGGGAATCCAGCTTTCAAGGGAGGCCTCTTCCAAGCCTCTCGGAGCTCGTGGGGCCGAACGGCGAGCGTCAAAGCACTCGGTTTCGCTCCAGTAGTAGGCCTTTATTGACTAAATTGTAACATGACGACCTATGTGACTTTGGCAGGACTTTTTAGCGCTTACGTTTGAGCTAGTGGGCTAAGATTTGAAACAAACGATCGGTGGGAATCCAGCTTTCAGGGGAGGCCTCCCCCGAGTCTCTGGACGGCTGTGGGGACGATCAGCGAGCGTTAAAGCTCTCAGTTTCGCTCGAGTACCATGACGACCGATTTGACTTCGGCTCGACTTTAGGTCGCCTAATTTCTGCCGAGCGGGCTAGGAATTCACACAGATAAGCCTTGGGAATCCAGCTTTCAGGGGAGGCCTCTTCCAAGCTTCTCGGAGGTCGTGGGGCCGAACGGCGAGCGTCATAGCACTCGGTTTCTCTCCAGTAGTAGGCCTTTATTGACTAAATTGTAACATGACGACCTATGTGACTTTGGCAAGACTTTTTAGCGCCTACGTTTGAGCTAGTGGGCTACGATTTGAAACAAACGATCGGTGGGAATCCAGCTTTCAGGGGAGGCCTCCCCCGAGTCTCTGGACGGCTGTGGGGCCGAGCGGCGAGCGTTAAAGCACTCAGTTTCGGTCCTGTAGGAGGCCTTTTTCGACGAAATTGTAACATGACGACCTATGTGATTTTGGCAGGACCTTTTAGCGCCTACTTTTCAGCTACTGGGCTAAGATTTGAAACAAACGATCGGTGGGAATCCAGTTTCAGGGGAGGCCTCTTCCAAGCCTCTCAGAGGTCGTGGGCCCGAACGGCGAGCGTTAAAGCACTCGGTTTCTCTCAAGTAGTAGGCCTTTATTGACTAAATTGTAACATGACAACCTATGTGACTTTGGCAGGACTTTTTAGCGCCTACTTTTCAGCTTCTGGGCTAAGATTTGAAACAAACGATCGGTGGGAATCCAGCTTTCAGGGGAGACCTCCCCCGAGTCTCTGGACGGCTGTGGGGCCGAGCAGCAAGCGTTCAAGCACTCAGTTTCGCTCGAGTACCATGACGACCGATTTGACTTTGGCATGACTTTAGGTTGCTTCATTTCAGCCTAGCGGGCTAGGAATTTACACAGAAAATCCTTGGGAATCCAGCTTTCAGGGGAGGTCTCTTCCAAGCCGCTCAGAGGTCGTGGGGCTGAGCGGCGAGCGTTAAAGCACTCGGTTTCGCTCCCGTAGTAGGCCTTTATTGACTAAATTGTAACATGACGACCTACGTGATTTTGGCAGGACTTTTTAGCGCTTACTTATGAGCTAGTGGGCTAAGATTTGAAACAAATTATGGGTGGGAATCCAGCTTTCAGGGGAGTCCTCTTCCAAGCCTCTCGGAGGTCGTGGGGCCGAACGGCGAGCGTCAAAGCACTCGGTTTCGCTCCAGTAGTAGGCCTTTATTGACTAAATTGTAACATGACAACCTATGTGACTTTGGCAGGACTTTTTAGCGCTTACGTTTGAGCGAGTGCGCTAAGATTTGAAACAAACGATCGGTGGGAATCCAGCTTTCAGGGGAGGCCACTTCCAAGCCTCTCAGAGGTCGTGGGGCCTAACGGCGAGCGTCAAAGCACTCGGTTTCGCTCCCGTAGTAGGCCTTTATTGACTAAATTGTAACATGACAACCTATGTGACTTTGGCAGGACTTTTTAGCGCTTACTTTTTACCTCGTGCGCTCAGATTTGGAACAAACGATCGGTGGGAATCCAGCTTTCAGGGGAGTCCTCCCCCGAGTCTCTGGACGGCTGTGGGGCCGAGCGGCGAGCGTTAAAGCACTCAGTTTCGGTCCAGTAGGAGGCCTTTATTGGCTAAATTGTAACATGACGACCTATGTGATTTTGGCAGGACTTCTTAGCGCTTACTTATGAGCTAGTGGGCTAAGATTTGAAACAAATTATGGGTGGGAATCCAGCTTTCAGGGGAGTCCTCCCCCGAGTCTCTGGACGGCTGTGGGGCAGAGCGGCGAGCGTTAAAGCACTCAGTTTCGCTCGAGTACCATGACGACCGATTTGACTTCGGCATGACTTTAGGTCGCTTAATTTCAGCCTAGCGGGCTAGGAATTCACACAGACAATCATTTGGAATCCAGGTTTCAGGGGAGGCCTCTTCCAAGCCTCTCGGAGGTCGTGGGGCCGAACGGCGAGCGTCATAGCATTCGGTTTCTCTCCAGTAGTAGGCCTTTATTGACTAAATTGTAACATGACGACCTATGTGACTTTGGCAAGACTTTCTAGCGCCTACTTTTGAGCTAGTGGGCTAAGATTTGAAACAAAGGATCGGTGGGAATCCAGCTTTCAGAGGAGGCCTCTTCCAAGCCTCTCGGAGGTCGTGGGCCCGAACGGCGAGCGTCAAAGCACTCGGTTTCGCTCCCGTAGTAGGCCTTTATTGACTAAATTGTAACATGACAACCTATGTGACTTTGGCGGGACTTTTTAGCGCTTACTTTTGAGCTAGTGGGCTAAGATTTGAAACACACGATCGGTGGGAATCCAGCTTTCAGGGGAGGCCTTCCCCGAGTCTCTGGAAGGCTGTGGGGCCGAGCGGCGAGCGTTAAAGCACTCAGTTTCGGTCCAGTAGAAGGCCTTTATTGACTAAATTGTAACATGACGACCTATGTGATTTTGGCAGGACTTTTTAGCGCCAACTTTTCAACTACTGGGCTAAGATTTGAAACAAACGATCGGGGGGAATCCAGCTTTCAGGGGAGGCCTCTTCCAAGCCTCTCGGAGGTCGTGGGGCCGAACGGCGAGCGTCAAAGCACTCAGTTTCGCTCCAGTAGGAGGCCTTTATTGACTAAATTGTAACATGACGACCTATGTGATTTTGGCAGGACTTTTTAGTGCCTACTTGCAGTTACTGGGCTAAGATTTGAAACAAACGATCGGTGGGTATCCAGCTTTCAGGGGAGGCCTCTTCCGAGCCTCTCGGAGGTCGTGGGGCCGAACGGCAAGCGTCAAAGCACTCGGTTTCGCTCGAGTACCATGACGACCGATTTGACTTCGGCATGACTTTAGGTTGCTTCATTTCAGCCTAGCGGGCTAGGAATTCACACAGAAAATCCTTGGGAATCCAGCTTTCAGGGGAGGTCTCTTCCAAGCCGCTCAGAGGTCGTGGGGCCGAGCGGCGAGCGTTAAAGCACTCGGTTTCGCTCCCGTAGTAGGCCTTTATTGACTAAATTGTAACATGACGACCTACGTGATTTTGGCAGGACTTTTTAGCACTTACTTATGAGCTAGTGGGCTAAGATTTGAAACAAATTATGGGTGGGAATCCAGCTTTCAGGGGAGTCCTCCCCCGAGTCTCTGGACGGCTGTGGGGCAGAGCGGCGAGCGTTAAAGCACTCAGTTTCGCTCCAGTAGTAGGCCTTTATTGACTAAATTGTAACATGACGACCTATGTGAATTTGGCAGGACGTTTTAGCGCTTACGTTTGAGCTAGTGGGATAAGATTTGAAACAAACAATCGGTGGGAATCCAGCTTTCAGGGGAGGCCACTTCCAAGCCTCTCAGAGGTCGTGGGGCCTAACGGCGAGCGTCAAAGCACTCGGTTTCGCTCCCGTAGTAGGCCTTTATTGACTAAATTGTAACATGACAACCTATGTGACTTTGGCAGGACTTTTTAGCGCTTACTTTTTACCTCGTGCGCTCAGATTTGAAACACACGATCGGTGGGAATCCAGGTTTCAGGGGAGGCCTCCCCCGAGTCTCTGGACGGCTGTGGGGCCGAAGGGCGAGCGTCAAAGCACTCGGTTTCGCTCCAGTAGTAGGCCTTTATTGACTAAATTGTAACATGACGACCTATGTGACTTTGGCAGGACTTTTTAGCGCTTACGTTTGAGCTAGTGGGCTAAGATTTGAAACAAACGATCGGTGGGAATCCAGCTTTCAGGGGAGGCCTACCCCGAGTCTCTGGACGGCTGTGGGGCCGAACGGCGAGCGTCAAAGCACTCGGTTTCTCTCCAGTAGTAGGCCTTTCTTGAGTAAATTGTAACATGACGACCTATGTGGTTTTAGCAGGACTTTTTAGCGCCTACTTTTCAGCTACTGGGCTACGATTTGAAACAAACGATCGGTGGGAATCCAGCTTTCAGGGGAGGCCTCGTCCAAGCCTCTCGGAGGTCGTGGGGCCGAACGGCGACCGTCAAAGCACTCGGTTTCGCTCCAGTAGTAGGCCTTTATTGACTAAATTGTAACATGACGACCTATGTGACTTTGGCAGGACTTTATAGCGCTTACTTTTGAGCTAGTGGGCTAAGATTTGAAACAGACGATCGGTGGGAATCCAGCTTTCAGGGGAGGCCTCCCCCGAGTCTCTTGACGTCTGTGGGGCCGAACGGCGAGCGTCAAAGCACTCGGTTTCGCTCCAGTAGTAGGCCTTTATTGACTAAATTGTAACATGACGACCTACGTGATTTTGGCAGGACTTTTTAGCGCTTACTTATGAGCTAGTGGGCTAAGATTTGAAACAAATTATGGGTGGGAATCCAGCTTTCAGGGGAGTCCTCCCCCGAGTCTCTGGACGGCTGTGGGGCAGAGCGGCGAGCGTTAAAGCACTCAGTTTCGCTCCAGTAGTAGGCCTTTATTGACTAAATTGTAACATGACGACCTATGTGATTTTGGCACGACGTTTTAGCGCTTACGTTTGAGCTAGTGGGATAAGATTTAAAACAATCGATCGGTGGGAATCCAGCTTTCAAGGGAGGCCTCTTCCAAGCCTCTCGGAGGTCGTGGGGCCGAACGGCGAGCGTCAAAGCACTCGGTTTCGCATCAGTAGTAGGCCTTTATTGACTAAATTGTAACATGACAACCTATGTGACTTTGGCAGGACTTTTTAGCGCTTACGTTTGAGCGAGTGCGCTAAGATTTGAAACAAACGATCGGTGGGAATCCAGCTTTCAGGGGAGGCCACTTCCAAGCCTCTCAGAGGTCGTGGGGCCTAACGGCGAGCGTCAAAGCACTCGGTTTCGCTCCCGTAGTAGGCCTTTATTGACTAAATTGTAACATGACAACCTATGTGACTTTGGCAGGACTTTTTAGCGCTTACTTTTTACCTCGTGCGCTCAGATTTTGAACACACGATCGGTCGGGAATCCAGCTTTCAGGGGAGGCCTCCCCCGAGTCTCTGGACGGCTGTGGGGCCGAACGGCGAGCGTCAAAGCACTCGGTTTCTCTCCAGTAGGTAGGCCTTTCTTGAGTAAATTGTAACATGACGACCTATGTGATTTTAGCAGGACTTCTTAGCGCCTACTTTTCAGCTACTGGGCTAAGATTTGAAACAAACTGATCGGTGGGAATCCAGCTTTCAGGGGAGGCCTCTTCCAAGCATCTCGGAGGTCGTGGGGCCGAACGGCGAGCGTCAAAGCACTCGGTTTCGCTCCAGTAGGAGGCCTTTATTGACTAAATTGTAACATGACGACCTACGTGATTTTGGCAGGACGTTTTAGCGCTTACTTATGAGCTAGTGGGCTAAGATTTGAAACAAATTATGGGTGGGAATCCAGCTTTCAGGGGAGTCCTCCCCCGAGTCTCTGGACGGCTGTGGGGCAGAGCGGCGAGCGTTAAAGCACTCAGTTTCGCTCGAGTACCATGACGACCGATTTGACTTCGGCATGACTTTAGGTCGCTTAATTTCAGCCTAGCGGGCTAGGAATTCACACAGACAATCATTTGGAATCCAGGTTTCAGGGGAGGCCTCTTCCAAGCTTCTCGGAGGTCGTGGGGCCGAACGGCGAGCGTCATAGCACTCGGTTTCTCTCCAGTAGTAGGCCTTTATTGACTAAATTGTAACATGACGACCTATGTGACTTTGGCAAGACTTTTTAGCGCCTACGTTTGAGCTAGTGGGCTACGATTTGAAACAAACGATCGGTGGGAATCCAGCTTTCAGGGGAGGCCTCCCCCGAGTCTCTGGACGGCTGTGGGGCCGAGCGGCGAGCGTTAAAGCACTCAGTTTCGGTCCTGTAGGAGGCCTTTTTCGACGAAATTGTAACATGACGACCTATGTGATTTTGGCAGGACCTTTTAGCGCCTACTTTTCAGCTACTGGGCTAAGATTTGAAACAAACGATCGGTGGGAATCCAGTTTCAGGGGAGGCCTCTTCCAAGCCTCTCAGAGGTCGTGGGCCCGAACGGCGAGCGTTAAAGCACTCGGTTTCTCTCAAGTAGTAGGCCTTTATTGACTAAATTGTAACATGACAACCTATGTGACTTTGGCAGGACTTTTTAGCGCCTACTTTTCAGCTTCTGGGCTAAGATTTGAAACAAACGATCGGTGGGAATCCAGCTTTCAGGGGAGACCTCCCCCGAGTCTCTGGACGGCTGTGGGGCCGAGCAGCAAGCGTTCAAGCACTCAGTTTCGCTCGAGTACCATGACGACCGATTTGACTTTGGCATGACTTTAGGTTGCTTCATTTCAGCCTAGCGGGCTAGGAATTTACACAGAAAATCCTTGGGAATCCAGCTTTCAGGGGAGGTCTCTTCCAAGCCGCTCAGAGGTCGTGGGGCCGAGCGGCGAGCGTTAAAGCACTCGGTTTCGCTCCCGTAGTAGGCCTTTATTGACTAAATTGTAACATGACGACCTACGTGATTTTGGCAGGACTTTTTAGCGCTTACTTATGAGCTAGTGGGCTAAGATTTGAAACAAATTATGGGTGGGAATCCAGCTTTCAGGGGAGTCCTCTTCCAAGCCTCTCGGAGGTCGTGGGGCCGAACGGCGAGCGTCAAAGCACTCGGTTTCGCTCCAGTAGTAGGCCTTTATTGACTAAATTGTAACATGACAACCTATGTGACTTTGGCAGGACTTTTTAGCGCTTACGTTTGAGCGAGTGCGCTAAGATTTGAAACAAACGATCGGTGGGAATCCAGCTTTCAGGGGAGGCCACTTCCAAGCCTCTCAGAGGTCGTGGGGCCTAACGGCGAGCGTCAAAGCACTCGGTTTCGCTCCCGTAGTAGGCCTTTATTGACTAAATTGTAACATGACAACCTATGTGACTTTGGCAGGACTTTTTAGCGCTTACTTTTTACCTCGTGCGCTCAGATTTGGAACAAACGATCGGTGGGAATCCAGCTTTCAGGGGAGTCCTCCCCCGAGTCTCTGGACGGCTGTGGGGCCGAGCGGCGATCGTTAAAGCACTCAGTTTCGGTCCAGTAGGAGGCCTTTATTGGCTAAATTGTAACATGACGACCTATGTGATTTTGGCAGGACTTCTTAGCGCTTACTTATGAGCTAGTGGGCTAAGATTTGAAACAAATTATGGGTGGGAATCCAGCTTTCAGGGGAGTCCTCCCCCGAGTCTCTGGACGGCTGTGGGGCAGAGCGGCGAGCGTTAAAGCACTCAGTTTCGCTCGAGTACCATGACGACCGATTTGACTTCGGCATGACTTTAGGTCGCTTAATTTCAGCCTAGCGGGCTAGGAATTCACACAGACAATCATTTGGAATCCAGGTTTCAGGGGAGGCCTCTTCCAAGCCTCTCGGAGGTCGTGGGGCCGAACGGCGAGCGTCATAGCATTCGGTTTCTCTCCAGTAGTAGGCCTTTATTGACTAAATTGTAACATGACGACCTATGTGACTTTGGCAAGACTTTCTAGCGCCTACTTTTGAGCTAGTGGGCTAAGATTTGAAACAAAGGATCGGTGGGAATCCAGCTTTCAGAGGAGGCCTCTTCCAAGCCTCTCGGAGGTCGTGGGCCCGAACGGCGAGCGTCAAAGCACTCGGTTTCGCTCCCGTAGTAGGCCTTTATTGACTAAATTGTAACATGACAACCTATGTGACTTTGGCGGGACTTTTTAGCGCTTACTTTTGAGCTAGTGGGCTAAGATTTGAAACACACGATCGGTGGGAATCCAGCTTTCAGGGGAGGCCTTCCCCGAGTCTCTGGAAGGCTGTGGGGCCGAGCGGCGAGCGTTAAAGCACTCAGTTTCGGTCCAGTAGAAGGCCTTTATTGACTAAATTGTAACATGACGACCTATGTGATTTTGGCAGGACTTTTTAGCGCCAACTTTTCAACTACTGGGCTAAGATTTGAAACAAACGATCGGGGGGAATCCAGCTTTCAGGGGAGGCCTCTTCCAAGCCTCTCGGAGGTCGTGGGGCCGAACGGCGAGCGTCAAAGCACTCAGTTTCGCTCCAGTAGGAGGCCTTTATTGACTAAATTGTAACATGACGACCTATGTGATTTTGGCAGGACTTTTTAGTGCCTACTTTGCAGTTACTGGGCTAAGATTTGAAACAAACGATCGGTGGGTATCCAGCTTTCAGGGGAGGCCTCTTCCGAGCCTCTCGGAGGTCGTGGGGCCGAACGGCAAGCGTCAAAGCACTCGGTTTCGCTCGAGTACCATGACGACCGATTTGACTTCGGCATGACTTTAGGTTGCTTCATTTCAGCCTAGCGGGCTAGGAATTCACACAGAAAATCTTTGGGAATCCAGCTTTCAGGGGAGGTCTCTTCCAAGCCGCTCAGAGGTCGTGGGGCCGAGCGGCGAGCGTTAAAGCACTCGGTTTCGCTCCCGTAGTAGGCCTTTATTGACTAAATTGTAACATGACGACCTACGTGATTTTGGCAGGACTTTTTAGCACTTACTTATGAGCTAGTGGGCTAAGATTTGAAACAAATTATGGGTGGGAATCCAGCTTTCAGGGGAGTCCTCCCCCGAGTCTCTGGACGGCTGTGGGGCAGAGCGGCGAGCGTTAAAGCACTCAGTTTCGCTCCAGTAGTAGGCCTTTATTGACTAAATTGTAACATGACGACCTATGTGAATTTGGCAGGACGTTTTAGCGCTTACGTTTGAGCTAGTGGGATAAGATTTGAAACAAACAATCGGTGGGAATCCAGCTTTCAGGGGAGGCCACTTCCAAGCCTCTCAGAGGTCGTGGGGCCTAACGGCGAGCGTCAAAGCACTCGGTTTCGCTCCCGTAGTAGGCCTTTATTGACTAAATTGTAACATGACAACCTATGTGACTTTGGCAGGACTTTTTAGCGCTTACTTTTTACCTCGTGCGCTCAGATTTGAAACACACGATCGGTGGGAATCCAGGTTTCAGGGGAGGCCTCCCCCGAGTCTCTGGACGGCTGTGGGGCCGAAGGGCGAGCGTCAAAGCACTCGGTTTCGCTCCAGTAGTAGGCCTTTATTGACTAAATTGTAACATGACGACCTATGTGACTTTGGCAGGACTTTTTAGCGCTTACGTTTGAGCTAGTGGGCTAAGATTTGAAACAAACGATCGGTGGGAATCCAGCTTTCAGGGGAGGCCTACCCCGAGTCTCTGGACGGCTGTGGGGCCGAACGGCGAGCGTCAAAGCACTCGGTTTCTCTCCAGTAGTAGGCCTTTCTTGAGTAAATTGTAACATGACGACCTATGTGGTTTTAGCAGGACTTTTTAGCGCCTACTTTTCAGCTACTGGGCTAAGATTTGAAACAAACGATCGGTGGGAATCCAGCTTTCAGGGGAGGCCTCGTCCAAGCCTCTCGGAGGTCGTGGGGCCGAACGGCGACCGTCAAAGCACTCGGTTTCGCTCCAGTAGTAGGCCTTTATTGACTAAATTGTAACATGACGACCTATGTGACTTTGGCAGGACTTTATAGCGCTTACTTTTGAGCTAGTGGGCTAAGATTTGAAACAGACGATCGGTGGGAATCCAGCTTTCAGGGGAGGCCTCCCCCGAGTCTCTTGACGTCTGTGGGGCCGAACGGCGAGCGTCAAAGCACTCGGTTTCGCTCCAGTAGTAGGCCTTTATTGACTAAATTGTAACATGACGACCTACGTGATTTTGGCAGGACTTTTTAGCGCTTACTTATGAGCTAGTGGGCTAAGATTTGAAACAAATTATGGGTGGGAATCCAGCTTTCAGGGGAGTCCTCCCCCGAGTCTCTGGACGGCTGTGGGGCAGAGCGGCGAGCGTTAAAGCACTCAGTTTCGCTCCAGTAGTAGGCCTTTATTGACTAAATTGTAACATGACGACCTATGTGATTTTGGCAGGACGTTTTAGCGCTTACGTTTGAGCTAGTGGGATAAGATTTAAAACAATCGATCGGTGGGAATCCAGCTTTCAAGGGAGGCCTCTTCCAAGCCTCTCGGAGGTCGTGGGGCCGAACGGCGAGCGTCAAAGCACTCGGTTTCGCATCAGTAGTAGGCCTTTATTGACTAAATTGTAACATGACAACCTATGTGACTTTGGCAGGACTTTTTAGCGCTTACGTTTGAGCGAGTGCGCTAAGATTTGAAACAAACGATCGGTGGGAATCCAGCTTTCAGGGGAGGCCACTTCCAAGCCTCTCAGAGGTCGTGGGGCCTAACGGCGAGCGTCAAAGCACTCGGTTTCGCTCCCGTAGTAGGCCTTTATTGACTAAATTGTAACATGACAACCTATGTGACTTTGGCAGGACTTTTTAGCGCTTACTTTTTACCTCGTGCGCTCAGATTTGAAACACACGATCGGTCGGAATCCAGCTTTCAGGGGAGGCCTCCCCCGAGTCTCTGGACGGCTGTGGGGCCGAACGGCGAGCGTCAAAGCACTCGGTTTCTCTCCAGTAGTAGGCCTTTCTTGAGTAAATTGTAACATGACGACCTATGTGATTTTAGCAGGACTTTTTAGCGCCTACTTTTCAGCTACTGGGCTAAGATTTGAAACAAACGATCGGTGGGAATCCAGCTTTCAGGGGAGGCCTCTTCCAAGCCTCTCGGAGGTCGTGGGGCCGAACGGCGACCGTCAAAGCACTCGGTTTCGCTCCAGTAGTAGGCCTTTATTGACTAAATTGTAACATGACGACCTATGTGACTTTGGCAGGACTTTATAGCGCTTACTTTTGAGCTAGTGGGCTAAGATTTGAAACAGACGATCGGTGGGAATCCAGCTTTCAGGGGAGGCCTCCCCCGAGTCTCTTGACGTCTGTGGGGCCGAACGGCGAGCGTCAAAGCACTCGGTTTCGCTCCAGTAGTAGGCCTTTATTGACTAAATTGTAACATGACGACCTATGTGATTTTGGCAGGACGTTTTAGCGCTTACTTTTGAGCTAGTGGGCTAAGATTTGAAAAAAAAACGATCGGTGGGAATCCAGCTTTCAGGGGAGGCCTCCCCCGAGTCTCTGGACGGCTGTGGGGCCGAGCAGCGAGCGTTAAAGCACTCAGTTTCGCTCGAGTACCATGACGACCGATTTGACTTCGGCTCGACTTTAGGTCGCCTAATTTCTGCCGAGCGGGCTAGGAATTCACACAGATAAGCCTTGGGAATCCAGCTTTCAGGGGAGGCCTCTTCCAAGCTTCTCGGAGGTCGTGGGGCCGAACGGCGAGCGTCATAGCACTCGGTTTCTCTCCAGTAGTAGGCCTTTATTGACTAAATTGTAACATGACGACCTATGTGACTTTGGCAAGACTTTTTAGCGCCTACGTTTGAACTAGTGGGCTACGATTTGAAACAAACGATCGGTGGGAATCCAGCTTTCAGGGGAGGCCTCCCCCGAGTCTCTGGACGGCTGTGGGGCCGAGCGGCGAGCGTTAAAGCACTCAGTTTCGGTCCTGTAGGAGGCCTTTTTCGACGAAATTGTAACATGACGACCTATGTGATTTTGGCAGGACCTTTTAGCGCCTACTTTTCAGCTACTGGGCTAAGATTTGAAACAAACGATCGGTGGGAATCCAGTTTCAGGGGAGGCCTCTTCCAAGCCTCTCAGAGGTCGTGGGCCCGAACGGCGAGCGTTAAAGCACTCGGTTTCTCTCAAGTAGTAGGCCTTTATTGACTAAATTGTAACATGACAACCTATGTGACTTTGGCAGGACTTTTTAGCGCCTACTTTTCAGCTTCTGGGCTAAGATTTGAAACAAACGATCGGTGGGAATCCAGCTTTCAGGGGAGACCTCCCCCGAGTCTCTGGACGGCTGTGGGGCCGAGCAGCAAGCGTTCAAGCACTCAGTTTCGCTCGAGTACCATGACGACCGATTTGACTTCGGCATGACTTTAGGTTGCTTCATTTCAGCCTAGCGGGCTAGGAATTCACACAGAAAATCCTTGGGAATCCAGCTTTCAGGGGAGGTCTCTTCCAAGCCGCTCAGAGGTCGTGGGGCCGAGCGGCGAGCGTCAAAAAACTCGGTTTCTCTCCAGTAGTAGGCCTTTCTTGAGTAAATTGTAACATGACGACCTACGTGATTTTGGCAGGACTTTTTAGCGCTTACTTATGAGCTAGTGGGCTAAAATTTGAAACAAATTATGGGTGGGAATCCAGCTTTCAGGGGAGTCCTCCCCCGAGTCTCTGGACGGCTGTGGGGCAGAGCGGCGAGCGTTAAAGCACTCAGTTTCGCTCCAGTAGTAGGCCTTTATTGACTAAATTGTAACATGACGACCTATGTGATTTTGGCAGGACGTTTTAGCGCTTAAGTTTGAGCTAGTGGGATAAGATTTAAAACAATCGATCGGTGGGAATCCAGCTTTCAAGGGAGGCCTCTTCCAAGCCTCTCGGAGGTCGTGGGGCCGAACGGCGAGCGTCAAAGCACTCGGTTTCGCTCCAGTAGTAGGCCTTTATTGACTAAATTGTAACATGACAACCTATGTGACTTTGGCAGGACTTTTTAGCGCTTACGTTTGAGCGAGTGCGCTAAGATTTGAAACAAACGATCGGTGGGAATCCAGCTTTCAGGGGAGGCCACTTCCAAGCCTCTCAGAGGTCGTGGGGCCTAACGGCGAGCGTCAAAGCATTCGGTTTCGCTCCCGTAGTAGGCCTTTATTGACTAAATTGTAACATGACAACCTATGTGAATTTGGCAGGACTTTTTAGTGCTTACTTTTTACCTCGTGCGCTCAGATTTTGAACAAACGATCGGTGGGAATCCAGCTTTCAGGGGAGTCCACCCCCGAGTCTCTGGACGGCTGTGGGGCCGAGCGGCGAGCGTTAAAGCACTCAGTTTCGGTCCAGTGGGAGGCCTTTATTGGCTAAATTGTAACATGACGACCTATGTGATTTTGGCAGGACTTCTTAGCGCCTACTTTTCAGCTACTGGGTTAAGATTTGAAACAAATGATCGGTGGGAATCCAGCTTTCAGGGGAGGCCTCTTCCAAGCATCTCGGAGGTCGTGGGGCCGAACGGCGAGCGTCAAAGCACTCGGTTTCGCTCCAGTAGGAGGCCTTTATTGACTAAATTGTAACATGACGACCTACGTGATTTTGGCAGGACGTTTTAGCGCTTACTTATGAGCTAGTGGGCTAAGATTTGAAACAAATTATGGGTGGGAATCCAGCTTTCAGGGGAGTCCTCCCCCGAGTCTCTGGACGGCTGTGGGGCAGAGCGGCGAGCGTTAAAGCACTCAGTTTCGCTCGAGTACCATGACGACCGATTTGACTTCGGCATGACTTTAGGTCGCTTAATTTCAGCCTAGCGGGCTAGGAATTCACACAGACAATCATTTGGAATCCAGGTTTCAGGGGAGGCCTCTTCCAAGCTTCTCGGAGGTCGTGGGGCCGAACGGCGAGCGTCATAGCACTCGGTTTCTCTCCAGTAGTAGGCCTTTATTGACTAAATTGTAACATGACGACCTATGTGACTTTGGCAAGACTTTTTAGCGCCTACGTTTGAGCTAGTGGGCTACGATTTGAAACAAACGATCGGTGGGAATCCAGCTTTCAGGGGAGGCCTCCCCCGAGTCTCTGGACGGCTGTGGGGCCGAGCGGCGAGCGTTAAAGCACTCAGTTTCGGTCCTGTAGGAGGCCTTTTTCGACGAAATTGTAACATGACGACCTATGTGATTTTGGCAGGACCTTTTAGTGCCTACTTTTCAGCTACTGGGCTAAGATTTGAAACAAACGATCGGTGGGAATCCAGTTTCAGGGGAGGCCTCTTCCAAGCCTCTCAGAGGTCGTGGGCCTGAACGGCGAGCGTTAAAGCACTCGGTTTCTCTCAAGTAGTAGGCCTTTATTGACTAAATTGTAACATGACAACCTATGTGAATTTGGCAGGACTTTTTAGCGCCTACTTTTCAGCTTCTGGGCTAAGATTTGAAACAAACGATCGGTGGGAATCCAGCTTTCAGGGGAGACCTCCCCCGAGTCTCTGGACGGCTGTGGGGCCGAGCAGCAAGCGTTCAAGCACTCAGTTTCGCTCGAGTACCATGACGACCGATTTGACTTTGGCATGACTTTAGGTTGCTTCATTTCAGCCTAGCGGGCTAGGAATTTACACAGAAAATCCTTGGGAATCCAGCTTTCAGGGGAGGTCTCTTCCAAGCCGCTCAGAGGTCGTGGGGCCGAGCGGCGAGCGTTAAAGCACTCGGTTTCGCTCCCGTAGTAGGCCTTTATTGACTAAATTGTAACATGACGACCTACGTGATTTTGGCAGGACTTTTTAGCGCTTACTTATGAGCTAGTGGGCTAAGATTTGAAACAAATTATGGGTGGGAATCCAGCTTTCAGGGGAGTCCTCTTCCAAGCCTCTCGGAGGTCGTGGGGCCGAACGGCGAGCGTCAAAGCACTCGGTTTCGCTCCAGTAGTAGGCCTTTATTGACTAAATTGTAACATGACAACCTATGTGACTTTGGCAGGACTTTTTAGCGCTTACGTTTGAGCGAGTGCGCTACGATTTGAAACAAACGATCGGTGGGAATCCAGCTTTCAGGGGAGGCCACTTCCAAGCCTCTCAGAGGTCGTGGGGCCTAACGGCGAGCGTCAAAGCACTCGGTTTCGCTCCCGTAGTAGGCCTTTATTGACTAAATTGTAACATGACAACCTATGTGACTTTGGCAGGACTTTTTAGCGCTTACTTTTTACCTCGTGCGCTCAGATTTGGAACAAACGATCGGTGGGAATCCAGCTTTCAGGGGAGTCCTCCCCCGAGTCTCTGGACGGCTGTGGGGCCGAGCGGCGAGCGTTAAAGCACTCAGTTTCGGTCCAGTAGGAGGCCTTTATTGGCTAAATTGTAACATGACGACCTATGTGATTTTGGCAGGACTTCTTAGCGCTTACTTATGAGCTAGTGGGCTAAGATTTGAAACAAATTATGGGTGGGAATCCAGCTTTCAGGGGAGTCCTCCCCCGAGTCTCTGGACGGCTGTGGGGCAGAGCGGCGAGCGTTAAAGCACTCAGTTTCGCTCGAGTACCATGACGACCGATTTGACTTCGGCATGACTTTAGGTCGCTTAATTTCAGCCTAGCGGGCTAGGAATTCACACAGACAATCATTTGGAATCCAGGTTTCAGGGGAGGCCTCTTCCAAGCCTCTCGGAGGTCGTGGGGCCGAACGGCGAGCGTCATAGCATTCGGTTTCTCTCCAGTAGTAGGCCTTTATTGACTAAATTGTAACATGACGACCTATGTGACTTTGGCAAGACTTTCTAGCGCCTACTTTTGAGCTAGTGGGCTAAGATTTGAAACAAAGGATCGGTGGGAATCCAGCTTTCAGAGGAGGCCTCTTCCAAGCCTCTCGGAGGTCGTGGGCCCGAACGGCGAGCGTCAAAGCACTCGGTTTCGCTCCCGTAGTAGGCCTTTATTGACTAAATTGTAACATGACAACCTATGTGACTTTGGCGGGACTATTTAGCGCTTACTTTTGAGCTAGTGGGCTAAGATTTGAAACACACGATCGGTGGGAATCCAGCTTTCAGGGGAGGCCTTCCCCGAGTCTCTGGAAGGCTGTGGGGCCGAGCGGCGAGCGTTAAAGCACTCAGTTTCGGTCCAGTAGAAGGCCTTTATTGACTAAATTGTAACATGACGACCTATGTGATTTTGGCAGGACTTTTTAGCGCCAACTTTTCAACTACTGGGCTAAGATTTGAAACAAACGATCGGGGGGAATCCAGCTTTCAGGGGAGGCCTCTTCCAAGCCTCTCGGAGGTCGTGGGGCCGAACGGCGAGCGTCAAAGCACTCAGTTTCGCTCCAGTAGGAGGCCTTTATTGACTAAATTGTAACATGACGACCTATGTGATTTTGGCAGGACTTTTTAGTGCCTACTTTGCAGTTACTGGGCTAAGATTTGAAACAAACGATCGGTGGGTATCCAGCTTTCAGGGGAGGCCTCTTCCGAGCCTCTCGGAGGTCGTGGGGCCGAACGGCAAGCGTCAAAGCACTCGGTTTCGCTCGAGTACCATGACGACCGATTTGACTTCGGCATGACTTTAGGTTGCTTCATTTCAGCCTAGCGGGCTAGGAATTCACACAGAAAATCCTTGGGAATCCAGCTTTCAGGGGAGGTCTCTTCCAAGCCGCTCAGAGGTCGTGGGGCCGAGCGGCGAGCGTTAAAGCACTCGGTTTCGCTCCCGTAGTAGGCCTTTATTGACTAAATTGTAACATGACGACCTACGTGATTTTGGCAGGACTTTTTAGCACTTACTTATGAGCTAGTGGGCTAAGATTTGAAACAAATTATGGGTGGGAATCCAGCTTTCAGGGGAGTCCTCCCCCGAGTCTCTGGACGGCTGTGGGGCAGAGCGGCGAGCGTTAAAGCACTCAGTTTCGCTCCAGTAGTAGGCCTTTATTGACTAAATTGTAACATGACGACCTATGTGAATTTGGCAGGACGTTTTAGCGCTTACGTTTGAGCTAGTGGGATAAGATTTGAAACAAACAATCGGTGGGAATCCAGCTTTCAGGGGAGGCCACTTCCAAGCCTCTCAGAGGTCGTGGGGCCTAACGGCGAGCGTCAAAGCACTCGGTTTCGCTCCCGTAGTAGGCCTTTATTGACTAAATTGTAACATGACAACCTATGTGACTTTGGCAGGACTTTTTAGCGCTTACTTTTTACCTCGTGCGCTCAGATTTGAAACACACGATCGGTGGGAATCCAGGTTTCAGGGGAGGCCTCCCCCGAGTCTCTGGACGGCTGTGGGGCCGAAGGGCGAGCGTCAAAGCACTCGGTTTCGCTCCAGTAGTAGGCCTTTATTGACTAAATTGTAACATGACGACCTATGTGACTTTGGCAGGACTTTTTAGCGCTTACGTTTGAGCTAGTGGGCTAAGATTTGAAACAAACGATCGGTGGGAATCCAGCTTTCAGGGGAGGCCTACCCCGAGTCTCTGGACGGCTGTGGGGCCGAACGGCGAGCGTCAAAGCACTCGGTTTCTCTCCAGTAGTAGGCCTTTCTTGAGTAAATTGTAACATGACGACCTATGTGGTTTTAGCAGGACTTTTTAGCGCCTACTTTTCAGCTACTGGGCTAAGATTTGAAACAAACGATCGGTGGGAATCCAGCTTTCAGGGGAGGCCTCTTCCAAGCCTCTCGGAGGTCGTGGGGCCGAACGGCGAGCGTCAAAGCACTCAGTTTCGCTCCAGTAGTAGGCCTTTATTGACTAAATTGTAACATGACGACCTACATGATTTTGGTAGGACTTTTTAGCGCTTACTTATGAGCTAGTGGGCTAAGATTTGAAACAAATTATGGGTGGGAATCCAGCTTTCAGGGGAGTCCTCCCCCGAGTCTCTGGACGGCTGTGGGGCAGAGCGGCGAGCGTTAAAGCACTCAGTTTCGCTCCAGTAGTAGGCCTTTATTGACTAAATTGTAACATGACGACCTATGTGATTTTGGCAGGACGTTTTAGCGCTTACGTTTGAGCTAGTGGGATAAGATTTAAAACAATCGATCGGTGGGAATCCAGCTTTCAAGGGAGGCCTCTTCCAAGCCTCTCGGAGGTCGTGGGGCCGAACGGCGAGCGTCAAAGCACTCGGTTTCGCTTCAGTAGTAGGCCTTTATTGACTAAATTGTAACATGACAACCTATGTGACTTTGGCAGGACTTTTTAGCGCTTACGTTTGAGCGAGTGCGCTAAGATTTGAAACAAACGATCGGTGGGAATCCAGCTTTCAGGGGAGGCCACTTCCAAGCCTCTCAGAGGTCGTGGGGCCTAACGGCGAGCGTCAAAGCACTCGGTTTCGCTCCCGTAGTAGGCCTTTATTGACTAAATTGTAACATGACAACCTATGTGACTTTGGCAGGACTTTTTAGCGCTTACTTTTTACCTCGTGCGCTCAGATTTGAAACACACGATCGGTCGGAATCCAGCTTTCAGGGGAGGCCTCCCCCGAGTCTCTGGACGGCTGTGGGGCCGAACGGCGAGCGTCAAAGCACTCGGTTTCTCTCCAGTAGTAGGCCTTTCTTGAGTAAATTGTAACATGACGACCTATGTGATTTTAGCAGGACTTTTTAGCGCCTACTTTTCAGCTACTGGGCTAAGATTTGAAACAAACGATCGGTGGGAATCCAGCTTTCAGGGGAGGCCTCTTCCAAGCCTCTCGGAGGTCGTGGGGCCGAACGGCGACCGTCAAAGCACTCGGTTTCGCTCCAGTAGTAGGCCTTTATTGACTAAATTGTAACATGACGACCTATGTGACTTTGGCAGGACTTTATAGCGCTTACTTTTGAGCTAGTGGGCTAAGATTTGAAACAGACGATCGGTGGGAATCCAGCTTTCAGGGGAGGCCTCCCCCGAGTCTCTTGACGTCTGTGGGGCCGAACGGCGAGCGTCAAAGCACTCGGTTTCGCTCCAGTAGTAGGCCTTTATTGACTAAATTGTAATATGACGACCTATGTGATTTTGGCAGGACGTTTTAGCGCTTACTTTTGAGCTAGTGGGCTAAGATTTGAAAAAAAACGATCGGTGGGAATCCAGCTTTCAGGGGAGGCCTCCCCCGAGTCTCTGGACGGCTGTGGGGCCGAGCAGCGAGCGTTAAAGCACTCAGTTTCGCTCGAGTACCATGACGACCGATTTGACTTCGGCTCGACTTTAGGTCGCCTAATTTCTGCCGAGCGGGCTAGGAATTCACACAGATAAGCCTTGGGAATCCAGCTTTCAGGGGAGGCCTCTTCCAAGCTTCTCGGAGGTCGTGGGGCCGAACGGCGAGCGTCATAGCACTCGGTTTCTCTCCAGTAGTAGGCCTTTATTGACTAAATTGTAACATGACGACCTATGTGACTTTGGCAAGACTTTTTAGCGCCTACGTTTGAACTAGTGGGCTACGATTTGAAACAAACGATCGGTGGGAATCCAGCTTTCAGGGGAGGCCTCCCCCGAGTCTCTGGACGGCTGTGGGGCCGAGCGGCGAGCGTTAAAGCACTCAGTTTCGGTCCTGTAGGAGGCCTTTTTCGACGAAATTGTAACATGACGACCTATGTGATTTTGGCAGGACCTTTTAGCGCCTACTTTTCAGCTACTGGGCTAAGATTTGAAACAAACGATCGGTGGGAATCCAGTTTCAGGGGAGGCCTCTTCCAAGCCTCTCAGAGGTCGTGGGCCCGAACGGCGAGCGTTAAAGCACTCGGTTTCTCTCAAGTAGTAGGCCTTTATTGACTAAATTGTAACATGACAACCTATGTGACTTTGGCAGGACTTTTTAGCGCCTACTTTTCAGCTTCTGGGCTAAGATTTGAAACAAACGATCGGTGGGAATCCAGCTTTCAGGGGAGACCTCCCCCGAGTCTCTGGACGGCTGTGGGGCCGAGCAGCAAGCGTTCAAGCACTCAGTTTCGCTCGAGTACCATGACGACCGATTTGACTTCGGCATGACTTTAGGTTGCTTCATTTCAGCCTAGCGGGCTAGGAATTCACACAGAAAATCCTTGGGAATCCAGCTTTCAGGGGAGGTCTCTTCCAAGCCGCTCAGAGGTCGTGGGGCCGAGCGGCGAGCGTCAAAAAACTCGGTTTCTCTCCAGTAGTAGGCCTTTCTTGAGTAAATTGTAACATGACGACCTACGTGATTTTGGCAGGACTTTTTAGCGCTTACTTATGAGCTAGTGGGCTAAAATTTGAAACAAATTATGGGTGGGAATCCAGCTTTCAGGGGAGTCCTCCCCCGAGTCTCTGGACGGCTGTGGGGCAGAGCGGCGAGCGTTAAAGCACTCAGTTTCGCTCCAGTAGTAGGCCTTTATTGACTAAATTGTAACATGACGACCTATGTGATTTTGGCAGGACGTTTTAGCGCTTAAGTTTGAGCTAGTGGGATAAGATTTAAAACAATCGATCGGTGGGAATCCAGCTTTCAAGGGAGGCCTCTTCCAAGCCTCTCGGAGGTCGTGGGGCCGAACGGCGAGCGTCAAAGCACTCGGTTTCGCTCCAGTAGTAGGCCTTTATTGACTAAATTGTAACATGACAACCTATGTGACTTTGGCAGGACTTTTTAGCGCTTACGTTTGAGCGAGTGCGCTAAGATTTGAAACAAACGATCGGTGGGAATCCAGCTTTCAGGGGAGGCCACTTCCAAGCCTCTCAGAGGTCGTGGGGCCTAACGGCGAGCGTCAAAGCATTCGGTTTCGCTCCCGTAGTAGGCCTTTATTGACTAAATTGTAACATGACAACCTATGTGAATTTGGCAGGACTTTTTAGTGCTTACTTTTTACCTCGTGCGCTCAGATTTTGAACAAACGATCGGTGGGAATCCCGCTTTCAGGGGAGTCCTCCCCCGAGTCTCTGGACGGCTGTGGGGCCGAGCGGCGAGCGTTAAAGCACTCAGTTTCGGTCCAGTGGGAGGCCTTTATTGGCTAAATTGTAACATGACGACCTATGTGATTTTGGCAGGACTTCTTAGCGCCTACTTTTCAGCTACTGGGTTAAGATTTGAAACAAATGATCGGTGGGAATCCAGCTTTCAGGGGAGGCCTCTTCCAAGCATCTCGGAGGTCGTGGGGCCGAATGGCGAGCGTCAAAGCACTCGGTTTCGCTCCAGTAGGAGGCCTTTATTGACTAAATTGTAACATGACGACCTACGTGATTTTGGCAGGACGTTTTAGCGCTTACTTATGAGCTAGTGGGCTAAGATTTGAAACAAATTATGGGTGGGAATCCAGCTTTCAGGGGAGTCCTCCCCCGAGTCTCTGGACGGCTGTGGGGCAGAGCGGCGAGCGTTAAAGCACTCAGTTTCGCTCGAGTACCATGACGACCGATTTGACTTCGGCATGACTTTAGGTCGCTTAATTTCAGCCTAGCGGGCTAGGAATTCACACAGACAATCATTTGGAATCCAGGTTTCAGGGGAGGCCTCTTCCAAGCCTCTCGGAGGTCGTGGGGCCGAACGGCGAGCGTCATAGCATTTGGTTTCTCTCCAGTAGTAGGCCTTTATTGACTAAATTGTAACATGACGACCTATGTGACTTTGGCAAGACTTTCTAGCGCCTACTTTTGAGCTAGTGGGCTAAGATTTGAAACAAAGGATCGGTGGGAATCCAGCTTTCAGAGGAGGCCTCTTCCAAGCCTCTCGGAGGTCGTGGGCCCGAACGGCGAGCGTCAAAGCACTCGGTTTCGCTCCCGTAGTAGGCCTTTATTGACTAAATTGTAACATGACAACCTATGTGACTTTGGCGGGACTTTTTAGCGCTTACTTTTGAGCTAGTGGGCTAAGATTTGAAACAAACGATCGGTGGGAATCCAGCTTTCAGGGGAGGCCTTCCCCGAGTCTCTGGAAGGCTGTGGGGCCGAGCGGCGAGCGTTAAAGCACTCAGTTTCGGTCCAGTAGTAGGCCTTTATTGACTAAATTGTAACATGACGACCTATGGGATTTTGGCAGGACTTTTTAGCGCCTACTTTTCAGCTACTGGGCTAAGATTTGAAACAAACGATCAGTGGGAATCCAGCTTTCAGGGGAGGCCTCCCCCGAGTCTCTGGACGGCTGTAGGGCCGAACGGCGAGCTTCAAAGCACTCGATTTCTCTCCAGTACTAGGCCTTTATTGACTAAATTGTAACATGACGACCGATGTGATTTTGGCAGGACTTTTTAGCACCTACTTTTCAGCTACTGGGCTAAGATTTGAAACAAACGATCGGTGGGAATCCAGCTTTCAGGGGAGGCCTCTTCCAAGCCTCTCAGAGGTCGTGGGGCCGAACGGCGAGCGTCAAAGCACTCGGTTTCTCTCCAGTAGTAGGCCTTTATTGACTAAATTGTAACATGACAACCTATGTGATTTTGGCAGGACTTTTTAGCGCTTACTTTTGAGCTAGTTGGCTAAGATTTGAAACAAACGATCGGTGGGAGTCCAGCTTTCAGGGGAGCCCTCCCCCGAGTCTCTGGATTGCTGAGGGGCCGAACGGCGAGCGTCAAAGCACTCGGTTTCTCTCCAGTCGTAGGCCTTTATTGACTAAATTGTAATATGACGACCTATGTGATTTTGGCAGGACTTTTTAGCGCCTACTTTTCAGCTACTGGGCGAAGATTTGAAACAAACGATCGGTGGGAATCCAGCTTTCAGGGGAGGCCTCTTCCAAGCCTCTCGGAGGTCGTGGGGCCGAACGACGAGCGTCAAAGCACTCGTTTTCGCTCCAGTAATAGGCCTTTATTGACTAAATTGTAACATGACGACCTATGTGACATTGGCATGACTTTTTAGCGCCTACTTTTGAGCTAGTGGGCTAAGATTTGAAACAAACGATAGGTGGGAATCCAGCTTTCAGGGGAAGCCTCCCCCGAGTCTCTGGACGGCTGTGGGGCCGAGCGGCGAGCGTTAAAGCACTCAGTTTCGCTCGAGTACCATGACGACCGATTTGACTTCGGCACGGCTATAGGTCGCATAATTTCAGCCTAGCGGGCTAGGAATTCACACAGACAATCCTTTGGAATCCAGCTTTCAGGGGAGGCCTTTTCCAAGACTCTCAGAGGTCGTGGGGCCGAACGGCGAGCGTCATAGCATTCGGTTTCTCTCCAGTAGTAGGCCTTTATTGACTAAATTGTAACATGACGACCAATGTGACTTTGGCAAGACTTTTTTGCGCCTACTTTTGAGCTAGTGGGCTAAGATTTGAAACAAACGATCGGTGGGAATCCAGCTTTCAGGGGAGGCCTCCCCCGAGTCTCTGGACGGCTGTGGGGCCGAGCGGCGAGCGTTAAAGCACTCAGTTTTGGTCCAGTCGGAGGCCTTTATTGGCTAAATTGTAACATGACGACCTATGTGATTTTGGCAGGACTTTTTAGCGCCTACTTTTCAGC
The DNA here is from genome assembly GCF_024500275.1 of Phycodurus eques. Taxonomy (NCBI): domain Eukaryota; kingdom Metazoa; phylum Chordata; class Actinopteri; order Syngnathiformes; family Syngnathidae; genus Phycodurus; species Phycodurus eques. Next base: position 42,608 of record NW_026904133.1, on the reverse strand, counting down.
TACTGGGCTAAGATTTGAAACTAACGATCGGTGGGAATCCAGCTTTCAGGGGAGGCCTCTTTCAAGCCTCTCGGAGCCCGTGGAGCCGAACGGCGACCGTCGAAGCACTCGGTTTCGCTCCAGTAGTAGGCCTTTATTGACTAGATTGTAACATGACGACCTTTGTGATTTTGGCAGGACTTTATAGCGCTTACGTTTGAGCTTGTGGGCTAATATTCAAAACAAACGATCGGTGGGAATCCAGCTTTCAGGGGAGGCCTCTTCCAAGTCTCTCGGAGGTCGTGGGGCCGAACGGCGAGCGTCAAAGCACTCTGTTTCGCTCCAGTAGTAAGCCTTTATTGACTAAATTGTAACATGACGACCTATGTGACTTTGGCAGGACTTTTTAGCGCCTACTTTTCAGCTACTGGGCTAAGATTTGAAACAAACGATCGATCATAAATGCTGACTTTATAGTTGTATCTTGGAATGATATGTTTAAGTAACCAATTAGATTCAAGATGCACCTGAATTAAGTGAAAAAGAAAGTTTCACCTAAATTAATGTTTAAAAGCAAATATTTCTGAATGGTTAAAGGCAAAAATATTGTACCTAAAAGGGAAATACAACCGAACTGTACTTATGTACTGTACTGGATGAAGAAAAAGAAAAGTTGAAGCCCATGTAACATTTATGCACAATGTGAACAATGAATTCAGTGATCTGTTTGGGTACCACTAGAGGGAGCCAGCATACCACAAGTGGTACTCATACCACACTTTGAGAGTCAGTGTTTCAAGGCAGAGTTGTGTGCAGAAATGCTGCACTCACATTTTTTTTTAAGGGTATAAATATGATGCGTTCAAGAACACAATTAGTTGTCTTGCATCTGAACTAAGAAATGATTTCTTTGACTCCAATCAAGTATTAACTAATATTTTGCAATTTTTTTTTTGCACAATGTCCAATTAAAAGACATAACTCCCACATGCAGTGTATTCATTTGCATGTATTTACATGATACATTGTGACTCTGAACTTACATAAATGTATGACTGCCTCATGTTATTACAAATACACAAAAAATTGATAGATAGCTACTTTTGAATTCAGAAGTGACATAAAAGTTTGTTTGTTTTTCAACTTTCGGCCTTTATTGACTAAATTGTAACATGACGACCTATGTGATTTTGGCAGGACTTTTTAGCGCTTACCTTTGAGCTAGTGGGCTAAGATTTGAAACAAACGATCGGTGGGAATCCAGCTTTCAGGGGAGGCCTCCCCCGAGTCTCTGGACGGCTGTGGGGCCGAACGGTGAGCGTCAAACCACTCGGTTTCTCTCCAGTACTAGGCCTTTATTGAGTAAATTGTAACATGACGACCTATGTGATTTTGGCAGGACTTTTTAGCGCCTACTTTTCACCTACTGGGGTAAGATTTGAAACAAACGATCGGTGGGAATCCAGCTTTCAGGGGAGGCCTCCCCCGAGTCTCTGGGCGGCTGTGGGGCCGAACGGCAAGCGTCAAAGCACTCGGTTTCTCTCCAGTACTAGGCCTTTATTGACTAAATTGTAACATGACGATCTATGTGATTTTGGCAGGACGTTTTAGCGCCTACTTTTCAGCTACTGGGCTAAGATTTAAAACAAACGATCGGTGGGAATCCAGCTTTAAGGGGAGGCCTCCCCCGAGCCTCTGGACGGCTGTGGGGCCGAATGGCGAGCGTCAAGGCACTCGGTTTCTCTCCAGTACTAGGCCTTTATTGACTAAATTGTAACATGACGACCTATGTGACTTTGGCAGGACTTTTTAGCGCCTACTTTTCAGCTACTGGGCTAAGATTTGAAACAAATTATGGGTGGGAATCCAGCTTTCAGGGGAGTCCTCCCCCGAGTCTCTGGACGGCTGTGGGACCGAGCAGCGAGCGTTAAAGCACTCAGTTTCGGTCCAGTAGGACGCCTTTATTGGCTAAATTGTAACATGACGACCTATGTGATTTTGGCAGGACTTCTTAGCGCCTACTTTTCAGCTACTGGGCGAAGATTTGAAACAAACGATCGGTGGGAATCCAGCTTTCAGGGGAGGCCACTTCCAAGCCTCTCAGAGGTCGTGGGGCCTAACGGCGAGCGTCAAAGCACTCGGTTTGGCTCCCGTAGTAGGCCTTTATTGACTAAATTGTAACATGACAACCTATGTGACTTTGGCAGGACTTTTTAGTGCCTAATTTTTACCTCGTGCGCTCAGATTTGGAACAAACGATCGGTGGGAATCCAGCTTTCAGGGGAGTCCTCCCCCGAGTCTCTGGACGGCTGTGGGGCCGAGCGGCGAGCGTTAAAGCACTCAGTTTCGGTCCAGTAGGAGGCCTTTATTGGCTAAATTGTAACATGACGACCTATGTGATTTTGGCAGGACTTCTTAGCGCCTACTTATGAGCTACTGGGTTAAGATTTGAAACAAATGATCGGTGGGAATCCAGCTTTCAGGGGAGGCCTCTTCCAAGCATCTCGGAGGTCGTGGGGCTGAACGGCGAGCGTCAAAGCACTCGGTTTCGCTCCAGTAGGAGGCCTTTATTGACTAAATTGTAACATGACGACCTACGTGATTTTGGCAGGACTTTTTAGCGCTTACTTATGAGCTAGTGGGCTAAGATTTGAAACAAATTATGGGTGGGAATCCAGCTTTCAGGGGAGTCCTCCCCCGAGTCTCTGGACGGCTGTGGGGCAGAGCGGCGAGCGTTAAAGCACTCAGTTTCGCTCGAGTACCATGACGACCGATTTGACTTCGGCATGACTTTAGGTCGCTTAATTTCAGCCTAGCGGGCTAGGAATTCACACAGACAATCATTTGGAATCCAGCTTTCAGGGGAGGCCTCTTCCAAGCCTCTCATACGTCGTGGGGCCGAACGGCGAGCGTCAAAGCATTCAGTTTCGGTCCAGTAGTAGGCCTTTATTGACTAAATTGTAACATGACGACCTATGTGATTTTGGCAGGACTTTTTAGCGCCTACTTTTCAGCTACTGGGCGAAGATTTGAAGCAAACGATCGGTGGGAATCCAGCTTTCAGGGGAGGCCACTTCCAAGACTCTCAGAGGTCGTGGGGCCTAACGGCGAGCGTCAAAGCACTCGGTTTCGCTCCCGTAGTAGGCCTTTATTGACTAAATTGTAACATGACAACCTATGTGACTTTGGCAGGACTTTTTAGTGCTTACTTTTTACCTCGTGCGCTCAGATTTGGAACAAACGATCGGTGGGAATCCAGCTTTCAGGGGAGTCCTCCCCCGAGTCTCTGGACGGCTGTGGGGCCGAGCGGCGAGCGTTAAAGCACTCAGTTTCGGTCCAGTAGGAGGCCTTTATTGGCTAAATTGTAACATGACGACCTATGTGATTTTGGCAGGACTTCTTAGCGCCTACTTTTCAGCTACTGGGTTAAGATTTGAAACAAATGATCGGTGGGAATCCAGCTTTCAGGGGAGGCCTCTTCCAAGCATCTCGGAGGTCGTGGGGCCGAACGGCGAGCGTCAAAGCACTCGGTTTCGCTCCAGTAGGAGGCCTTTATTGACTAAATTGTAACATGACGACCTACGTGATTTTGGCAGGACTTTTTAGCGCTTACTTATGAGCTAGTGGGCTAAGATTTGAAACAAATTATGGGTGGGAATCCAGCTTTCAGGGGAGTCCTCCCCCGAGTCTCTGGACGGCTGTGGGGCAGAGCGGCGAGCGTTAAAGCACTCAGTTTCGCTCGAGTACCATGACGACCGATTTGACTTCGGCATGACTTTAGGTCGCTTAATTTCAGCCTAGCGGGCTAGGAATTCACACAGACAATCATTTGGAATCCAGGTTTCAGGGGAGGCCTCTTCCAAGCCTCTCGGAGGTCGTGGGGCCGAACGGCGAGCGTCATAGCATTTGGTTTCTCTCCAGTAGTAGGCCTTTATTGACTAAATTGTAACATGACGACCTATGTGATTTTGGCAGGACTTTTTAGCGCCTACTTTTCAGCTACTGGGCTAAGATTTGAAACAAACGATCGGTGGGAATCCAGCTTTCAGGGGAGGCCTCTTCCAAGCCTCTCGGAGCCCGTGGAGCCGAACGGCGACCGTCGAAGCACTCGGTTTCGCTCCAGTAGTAGGCCTTTATTGACTAGATTGTAACATGACGACCTATGTGATTTTGGCAGGACTTTTTAGCGCCTACTTTTCAGCTACTGGGCTAAGATTTGAAACAAACGATCGGTGTAGAATCCAGCTTTCTGGGGAGGCCTCCCCCGAGTCTCTGGACGGCTCTGGGGCCGAGCGGCGAGCGTTAAAGCACTCAGTTTCGGTCCAGAAGGAGGCCTTTAATGACTAAATTGTAACATGACGACCTATGTGACTTTGGCAGGACTTTTTAGCACTTACTTTTGAGCTAGTGGGCTAAGATTTGAAACAAACGATCGGTGGGAATCCAGGTTTCAGGGGAGGCCTCCCCCGAGTCTCTGGACAGCTGTGGGGCCGAACGGCGAGCGTCAAAGCACTCGGTTTCTCTCCAGTAGTAGGCCTTTATTGACTAAATTGTAACATGACGACCTATGTGATTTTGGCAGGACTTTTTTGCGCCTACTTTTCAGCCACTGGGCTAAGATTTGAAACAAACGATCGGTGGGAATCCAGCTTTCAGGGGAGGCCTCCCTCGAGTCTCTGGGCGGCTGTGGGGCCGAGCGGCGACCGTTAAAGCACTCAGTTTCGGTCCAGTGATAGGCCTTTATTGACTAAATTGTAACATGACGACCTATGTGATTTTGGCAGGACTTTTTTGCGCCTACTTTTCAGCTACTGGGCTAAGATTTGAAACAAACGATCGGTGGGAATCCAGGTTTCAGGGGAGGCCTCCCTCGAGTCTCTGGGCGGCTGTGGGTCCGAGCGGCGACCGTTAAAGCACTCAGTTTCGCTCGAGTACCATGACGACCGATTTGACTTCGGCACGACTTTAGGTCGCTTAATTTCAGCCTAGCGGGCTAGGAATTCACACAGACAAGCCTTGGGAATCCAGCTTTCAAGGGAGGCCTCTTCCAAGCCTCTCGGAGCTCGTGGGGCCGCACGGCGAGCGTCAAAGCACTCGGTTTCGCTCCCGTAGTAGGCCTTTATTGCCTAAATTGCAACATGACAACCTATGTGACTTTGGCAGGACTTTTTAGTGCTTACTTTTTACCTTGTGCGCTCAGATTTGGAACAAACGATCGGTGGGAATCCAGCTTTCAGGGGAGTCCTCCCCCGAGTCTCTGGACGGCTGTGGGGCCGAGCGGCGAGCGTTAAAGCACTCAGTTTCGGTCCAGTAGGAGGCCTTTATTGGCTAAATTGTAACATCACAACCTATGTGATTTTGGCAGGACTTTTTTGCGCCTACTTTTCAGCTACTGGGTTAAGATTTGAAACAAATGATCGGTGGGAATCCAGCTTTCAGGGGAGGCCTCTTCCAAGCATCTCGGAGGTCGTGTGGCCGAACGGCGAGCGTCAAAGCACTCGGTTTCGCTCCAGTAGGAGGCCTTTATTGACTAAATTGTAACATGACGACCTACGTGATTTTGGCAGGACTTTTTAGCGCTTACTTATGAGCTAGTGGGCTAAGATTTGAAACAAATTATGGGTGGGAATCCAGCTTTCAGGGGAGTCCTCCCCCGAGTCTCTGGACGGCTGTGGGGCAGAGCGGCGAGCGTTAAAGCACTCAGTTTCGCTCGAGTACCATGACGACCGATTTGACTTCGGCATGACTTTAGGTCGCTTAATTTCAGCCTAGCGGGCTAGGAATTCACACAGACAATCATTTGGAATCCAGGTTTCAGGGGAGGCCTCTTCCAAGCCTCTCGGAGGTCGTGGGGCCGAACGGCGAGCGTCATAGCATTTGGTTTCTCTCCAGCAGTAGGCCTTTATTGACTAAATTGTAACATGACGACCTATGTGATTTTGGCAGGACTTTTTAGCGCCTACTTTTCAGCTACTGGGCTAAGATTTGAAACAAACGATCGGTGGGAATCCAGCTTTCAGGGGAGGCCTCTTCCAAGCCTCTCGGAGCCCGTGGAGCCGAACGGCGACCGTCGAAGCACTCGGTTTCGCTCCAGTAGTAGGCCTTTATTGACTAGATTGTAACATGACGACCTATGTGATTTTGGCAGGACTTTTTAGCGCCTACTTTTCAGCTACTGGGCTAAGATTTGAAACAAACGATCGGTGTAGAATCCAGCTTTCTGGGGAGGCCTCCCCCGAGTCTCTGGACGGCTCTGGGGCCGAGCGGCGAGCGTTAAAGCACTCAGTTTCGGTCCAGAAGGAGGCCTTTAATGACTTAATTGTAACATGACGACCTATGTGACTTTGGCAGGACTTTTTAGCGCTTACTTTTGAGCTAGTGGGCTAAGATTTGAAACAAACGATCGGTGGGAATCCAGGTTTCAGGGGAGGCCGCCCCCGAGTCTCTGGACAGCTGGTGGTGGTCCGAACGGCGAGCGTCAAAGCACTCGGTTTCTCTCCAGTAGTAGGCCTTTATTGACTAATTGTAACATGACGACCTATGTGATTTTGGCAGGACGTTTTTGCGCCTACTTTTCAGCCACTGGGCTAAGATTTGAAACAAACGATCGGTGGGAATCCAGCTTTCAGGGGAGGCCTCCACTCGAGTCTCTGGGCGGACTTGTGGGGCCGAGCGGACGACCGTTAAAGCACTCAGTTTCGGTCCAGGTGATAGGCCTTATTGACTAATTTTAACATGACGACCTATGTGATTTTGGCAGGACTTTTTTGCGCCTACTTTCAGCTACTGGGCTAAGATTTGAAACACAAACGAATCGGTGGGAATCCAGCTTTCCGGGGATGCCTCTCTATCTCTGGGCGGCTTGGGTCCGAGCGGCGACCTTTAAAGCACTCAAGTTTCGCTCGAGTACCATGACACCGATTTGACTTCGGCACGACTTTAGGTCGCTTAATTTCAGCTAGCAGGCTAGGAAGTCACAGACAAGCCTTGTGAATCCAGCTTTCAGGGAGGCTCTTCCAAGACTCTCGGAGCTCGTGGGGCCGCACCGGCGAGCGTCGAAGCATTCGGTTTTTCGCTCCAGTAGTCACCCTTTATTGACTAAATTGTAACATGACGAACCTATGTGATTTTGGCAGGACTTTTTAGCGCCTACTTTTCAGCTACTGGGCTAAGATTTGAAACAAACGAATCGGTGGGAATCCAGCTTTCAGGGGAGGCCTCTTCCAAGCCTCTCGGAGGTCGTGGGGCAGAGCGGCGAGCGTTAAAGCACTCAGTTTCGCTCGAGTACCATGACGACCGATTTGACTTCGGCACGACTTTAGGTCGCTTAATTTCAGCTTAGCGGGCTAGGAATTCACACAGACAATCCTTGGAAATCCAGCTGTCAGGGGAGGCCACTTCCAAGCCTCTCAGAGGTCGTGGGGCCGAACGGCGAGCGTCCATAGCACTCGGTTTCGCTGCAGTAGTAGGCCTTTATTGACTAAATTGTAACATGACGACCTATGTGACTTTTGGCAGGACTTTTTTGCGCCTACTTTTCAGCTACTGGGCTAAGATTTGAAACAAACGATCGGTGTAGAATCCAGCTTTCTGGGGAGGCCTCCCCCGAGTCTCTGGACGGCTCTGGGGCCGAGCGGCGAGCGTTAAAGCACTCAGTTTCGGTCCAGAAGGAGGCCTTTAATGACTAAATTGTAACATGACGACCTATGTGACTTTGGCAGGACTTTTTAGCGCTTACTTTTGAGTTAGTGAGCTAAGATTTGAAACAAACGATCGGTGGGAATCCAGCTTTCAGGGGAGGCCTCCCCCGAGTCTCTGGACGGCTGTGGGGCTGAGCGGCGAGCGTTAAAGCACTCAGTTTCGGTCCAGTGATAGGCCTTTATTGACTAAATTGTAACATGACGACCTATGTGATTTTGGCAGGACTTTTTAGCGCCTACTTTTCAGCTACTGGGCTAAGATTTGAAACAAACGATCGGTGGGAATCCAGCTTTCAGGGGAGGCCTCTTCCAAGCCTCTCGGAGGTCGTGGGGCCGAGCGGCGAGCGTTAAAGCACTCAGTTTCGCTCGAGTACCATGACGACCGATTTGACTTCGGCACGACTTTTAGGTCGCTTAATTTCAGTTTAGCGGGCTAGGAATTTCACACAGACAATCCTTGGAAATCCAGCTGTCAGGGGAGGCCACTTCCAAGCCTCTCAGAGGTCGTGGGGCCGAACGGCGAGCGTCCAAGCACTCGGTTTCGCTGCAGTAGTAGGCCTTTATTGACTAAATTGTAACATGACGACCTATGTGACTTTTGGCAGGACTTTTTTAGCGCCTACTTTTCAGCTACTGGGCTAAGATTTGAAACAAACGATCGGTGTAGAATCCAGCTTTCTGGGGAGGCCTCCCCCGAGTCTCTGGACGGCTCTGGGGCCGAGCGGCGAGCGTTAAAGCACTCAGTTTCGGTCCAGAAGGAGGCCTTTAATGACTAAATTGTAACATGACGACCTATGTGACTTTGGCAGGACTTTTTAGCGCTTACTTTTGAGCTAGTGGGCTAAGATTTGAAACAAACGATCGGTGGGAATCCAGGTTTCAGGGGAGGCCTCCCCCGAGTCTCTGGACAGCTGTGGGGCCGAACGGCGAGCGTCAAAGCACTCGGTTTCTCTCCAGTAGTAGGCCTTTATTGACTAAATTGTAACATGACGACCTATGTGATTTTGGCAGGACTTTTTTGCGCCTACTTTTCAGCCACTGGGCTAAGATTTGAAACAAACGATCGGTGGGAATCCAGCTTTCAGGGGAGGCCTCCCTCGAGTCTCTGGGCGGCTGTGGGGCCGAGCGGCGACCGTTAAAGACTCAGTTTCGGTCCAGTGATAGGCCTTTATTGACTAAATTGTAACATGACGACCTATGTGATTTTGGCAGGACGTTTTTGCGCCTACTTTTCAGCTACTGGGCTAAGATTTGAAACAAACGATCGGTGGGAATCCAGCTTTCAGGGGAGGCCTCCCTCGAGTCTCTGGGCGGCTGTGGGTCCGAGCGGCGACCGTTAAAGCACTCAGTTTCGCTCGAGTACCATGACGACCGATTTGACTTCGGCACGACTTTAGGTCGCTTAATTTCAGCCTAGCGGGCTAGGAATTCACACAGACAAGCCTTGGGAATCCAGCTTTCAAGGGAGGCCTCTTCCAAGCCTCTCGGAGCTCGTGGGGCCGCACGGCGAGCGTCGAAGCACTCGGTTTCGCTCCAGTAGTAACCCTTTATTGACTAAATTGTTACATCACAACCTATGTGATTTTGGCAGGACTTTTTTGCGCCTACTTTTCAGCTACTGGGCTAAGATCTGAAACAAACAATCGGTGGGAATCCAGCTTTCAGGGGAGGCATCTTCCAAGCCTCTCGGAGGTCGTGGGGCCGAACGGCGAGCGTCAAAGCACTCTGTTTCGCTCGAGTACCATGACGACCGATTTGACTTCGGCATGACTTTAGGTCGCTTAATTTCAGCCTAGCGGGCTAGGAATTCACACAGACAATCCTTGGGAATCCAGCTTTCAGGGGAGGCCTCTTCCAAGCCTCTCGGAGGTCGTGGGCCCGAACGGCGAGCGTCAAAGCACTCTGTTTCGCTCCAGTAGTAGGCCTTTATTGACTAAATTGTAACATGACAACCTATGTGACTTTGGCAGGACTTTTTAGCGCTTACTTTTCACCTAGTGCGCTAAGATTTGAAACAAACGATCGGTGGGAATCCAGCTTTCAGGGGAGTCCTCCCCCGAGTCTCTGGACGGCTGTGGGACCGAGCAGCGAGCGTTAAAGCACTCAGTTTCGGTCCAGTAGGAGGCCTTTATTGGCTAAATTGTAACATGACGACCTATGTGATTTTGGCAGGACTTCTTAGCGCCTACTTTTCAGCTACTGGGCGAAGATTTGAAACAAACGATCGGTGGGAATCCAGCTTTCAGGGGAGGCCTCTTCCAAGCCTCTCGGAGGTCGTGGGGCCGAACGGCGAGCGTCAAAGCACTCGGTTTCGCTCCAGTAGGAGGCCTTTATTGACTAAATTGTAACATGACAACCTATGTGACTTTGGCAGGACGTTTTAGCGCTTACTTTTGACCTAGTGTGCTAAGATTTGAAACAAACGATCGGTGGGAATCCAGCTTTCAGGGGAGTCCTCCCCCAAGTCTCTGGACGGCTGTGGGGCCGAGCGGCGAGCGTTAAAGCACTCAGTTTCGCTCGAGTACCATGACGACCGATTTGACTTCGGCACGACTTTAGGTCGCATAATTTCAGCCTAGCGGGCTAGGAATTCACACAGACAATCCTTGGGAATCCAGCTGTCAGGGGAGGCCACTTCCAAGCCTCTCAGAGGTCGTGGGGCCTATCGGCGAGCGTCAAAGCACTCGGTTTCTCTCCAGTAGTAGGCCTGAAGTTATGAGTCAAAATAAAAAAAGTGTACAGCAGGCGCTGGGAAGAATTTTTAAGCGATAAAAACTGCAAATGTGTGTAAAACTCCAACCAAAACTTTGGGATTCAAACCACAACCTGCAACTAGTATAAAGGGGAGAGTTTTACTATAAAAAGCAAGAGAATTTACTGGGAAAGCATCCTTTTTGAAGTAAAGAGTCAAAATAAAAAAAGTGTACAGCAGGCGCTGGGAACCATTTTTATGCGATAAAAACTGCAAATGTGTGTAAAACTCCAACCAAAGCTTTGGGATTCAAACCACAACCTGTAACTAGTATAAAGGGGAGAGTTTTACTCTAAAATGCAAGAGAATTTACTTGGAAAGCATCCTTTGTGAAGTTGTGAGTCAAAATAAAAAAATTGTACAGCAGGCGCTGGGAAGCATTTTTCAGAAATAAAAACAGCAAATATGTGTAAAACTCCAACCAAAGCTTTGGGATTCAAACCACTGCCTGTAACTCGTATAAAGGGGAGAGTTTTACTCTAAAAAGCAAGAGACTTTACTAGGAAAGCATCCTTCGTGAAGTTATGAGTTACAATAAAAAAAAGTGTACAGCAGAGGGAGCTGTGAAGCATTTTTAAGCAATAAAAACTGCAAATGTGTGTAAAACTCCAACCAAAGCTTTGGGATACAAACCACGGCCTGTAACTAGTATAAAGGGGAGAGTTTTACTCTAAAAAGAAAGAGAATTTACAGGTAAAGCATCCTTTGTGAAGTTATGAGTTAAAGCAAAAAAAAGAGTACAGCAGGTGCTGGGAAGCATTTTTAAGCAATAAAAACAGCAAATGTGTGTAAAACTACAACCAAAGCTTTGGGATTCAAACCACTGCCTGTAACTCGTACAAAGGGGTGAGTTTTACTCTAAAAAGCAAGAGACTTTACTGGGAAAGCATCCTTTGTGAAGTTATGAGTTACAATAAAAAAAAGTGTACAGCAGAGGGAGCTGTGAAGCATTTTTAAGCAATAAAAACTGCAAATGTGTGTAAAACTCCAACCAAAGCTTTGGGATACAAACCACGGCCTGTAACTAGTATAAAGGGGAGAGTTTTACTCTAAAAAGAAAGAGAATTTACAGGTAAAGCATCCTTTGTGAAGTTATGAGTTAAAGCAAAAAAAAGAGTACAGCAGGTGCTGGGAAGCATTTTTAAGCAATAAAAACTGCAAATGTGTGTAAAACTCCAACCAAAGCTTGGGGATTCAAACCACTGCCTGGAACTAGTATAAAGGGGAGAGTTTTACTCTAAAAAGCAAGAGACTTTACTGGGAAAGCATCCTTTGTGAAGTTATGAGTCACAATAAAAAAAGTGTACAGCAGAGGGAGCTGGGAAGCATTTTTAAGCAATAAAAACTGCAAATGTGTGTAAAACTCCAACCAAAGCTTTGGGATTCAAACCACTGCCTGTAACTAGTACAAAGGGGAGAGTTTTACTCTAAAAAGCAAGAGAATTTACTGGGAAAGCATCATTTGTGAAGTTATGAGTTACAATAAAAAAAGTGTACAGCAGAGGGAGCTGGGGAGCATTTTTAAGCAATAAAAACAGCAAATGTGTGTAAAACTCCAACCAAAGCTTTGGGATTCAAACCACTGCATGTAACTAGTATAACGGGGTGAGTTATACTCTAAAAAACAAGAGACTTTACTGGGAAAGCATCCTTTGGGAAGTTATGAGTAAAAATAAAAAAAGTGTACAGCAGGCGCTGGGAAGCATTTTTAAGCAATAAAAACTGCAAATGTGTGTAAAACTCCAACCAAAGCTTTGGGATTCAAACCACTGCCTGTAACTAGTACAAAGGGGAGAGTTATACTCCAAAAAACAAGAGACTTTACTGGGAAAGCATCCTTTGTGCAGTCATGAGTCAAAATAAAAAAAAGTGTACAGCAGGCGCTGGGAAGCATTTTTAAGCAATAAAAAGAGCAAATGTGTGTAAAACGCCAACCAAAGCTTTGGGATTCAAACCACTGCCTGTAACTAGTATAAAGGGGAGAGTTTTACTCTTAAAACCAAGAGACTTTACTGGGAAAGGATCCTTTGTGAAGTTATGAGTCAAAACAAAAAATGTGGACAGCAGGCGCTGGGAAGCATTTTTAAGCAATAAAAACAGCAAATGTGTGTAAAACTCCAACCAAAGCTTTGGGATTCAAACCACTGCATGTAACTAGTATAACGGGGTGAGCTATACTCTAAAAAACAAGAGACTTTACTGGGAAAGCATCCTTTGTGAAGTTATGAGTCAAAATAAAAAAAGTGTACAGCAGGCGCTGGGAAGCATTTTTAAGCAATAAAAACAGCAAATGTGTGTAAAACTCCAACCAAAGCTTTGGGATTCCAACCACTGCCTGTAACTCGTATAAAGTGGAGAGTTTTACTCGAAAAAGCAAGAGAATTTTCTGGGAAAGCATCCTTTTTGAAGTTATGAGTTACAATGAAAAAAAGTGTACAGCAGAGGGAGCTGGGGAGCATTTTTAAGTCATAAAAACAGCAAATGTGTGTAAAACTCCAACCAAAGCTTTGGGATTAGAACCACTGCCTGTAACTAGTATAAAGGGGAGAGTTTTACTCGAAAAAGCAAGAGACTTTACTGGGAAAGCATCCTTTGTGAAGTTACAAGTGAAAATAAAAAAAGTGTACAGCAGGCGCTGGGAAGCATTTTTAAGCAATAAAAACTGCAAATGTGTGTAAAACTCCAACCAAAGCTTTGGGATTCAAACCACTGCCTGTAACTTGTATAAAGGGGAGAGTTTTACTCTAAAATGCAAGAGAATTTACTTGGAAAGCATCCTTTGTGAAGTTATGAGTCAAAATGAAAAAGTTTCAGCAATAAAAACTGCAAATGTTTGTAAAACTCCAACCAAAGCTTTGGGATTCAAACCACTGCCTGTAACGAGTATAAAGGGGAGAGTTTTATTCTAAAAAGCAAGAGAATTTACTAGTAAACCATCCTTTGTGAAGTTATGAGTTACAATAAAAAAAAGTGTACAGCAGAGGGAGCTGGGAAGCATTTTTAAGAAATAAAAACTGCAAATGTGTGTAAAACTCCAACCAAAGCTTTGGGATTCAAACCACTGCCTGTAACGAGTATAAAGGGGAGAGTTTTACTCAAAAAAGCAAGAGAATTTACTGGGAAAGCATCTTTGTGAAGTTATAAGTGAAAATAAAAAAAGTGTACAGCAGGCGCTGGGAAGCATTTTTAAGCAATAAAAACTGCAAATGTGTGTAAAACTCCAACCAAAGCTTTGGGATTCAAACCACTGCCTGTAACTTGTATAAAGGGGAGAGTTTTACTTCAAAATGCAAGAGAATTTACTTGGAAAGCATTCTTTGTGAAGTTATGAGTCAAAATGAAAAAGTTTCAGCAATAAAAACTCCAAATGTTTGTAAAACTCCAACCAAAGCTTTGGGATTCAAACCACTGCCTGTAACTAGTATAAAGGGGAGAGTTTTACTCAAAAAAGCAAGAGAATTTACTGGGAAAGCATCTTTGTGAAGTTATAAGTGAAAATAAAAAAAGTGTACAGCAGGCGCTGGGAAGCATTTTTAAGCAATAAAAACAGCAAATGTGTGTAAAACTCCAACCAAAGCTTTGGGATTCAAACCACTGCATGTAACTAGTATAACGGGGTGAGCTATACTCTAAAAAACAAGAGACTTTACTGGGAAAGCATCCTTTGTGAAGTTATGAGTCAAAATAAAAAAAGTGTACAGCAGGCGCTGGGAAGCATTTTTAAGCAATAAAAACAGCAAATGTGTGTAAAACTCCAACCAAAGCTTTGGGATTCCAACCACTGCCTGTAACTCGTATAAAGTGGAGAGTTTTACTCGAAAAAGCAAGAGAATTTTCTGGGAAAGCATCCTTTTTGAAGTTATGAGTTACAATGAAAAAAAGTGTACAGCAGAGGGAGCTGGGGAGCATTTTTAAGTCATAAAAACAGCAAATGTGTGTAAAACTCCAACCAAAGCTTTGGGATTAGAACCACTGCCTGTAACTAGTATAAAGGGGAGAGTTTTACTCGAAAAAGCAAGAGACTTTACTGGGAAAGCATCCTTTGTGAAGTTACAAGTGAAAATAAAAAAAAGTGTACAGCAGGCGCTGGGAAGCATTTTTAAGCAATAAAAACTGCAAATGTGTGTAAAACTCCAACCAAAGCTTTGGGATTCAAACCACTGCCTGTAACTTGTATAAAGGGGAGAGTTTTACTCTAAAATGCAAGAGAATTTACTTGGAAAGCATCCTTTGTGAAGTTATGAGTCAAAATGAAAAAGTTTCAGCAATAAAAACTGCAAATGTTTGTAAAACTCCAACCAAAGCTTTGGGATTCAAACCACTGCCTGTAACGAGTATAAAGGGGAGAGTTTTATTCTAAAAAGCAAGAGAATTTACTAGTAAACCATCCTTTGTGAAGTTATGAGTTACAATAAAAAAAAGTGTACAGCAGAGGGAGCTGGGAAGCATTTTTAAGAAATAAAAACTGCAAATGTGTGTAAAACTCCAACCAAAGCTTTGGGATTCAAACCACTGCCTGTAACGAGTATAAAGGGGAGAGTTTTACTCAAAAAAGCAAGAGAATTTACTGGGAAAGCATCTTTGTGAAGTTATAAGTGAAAATAAAAAAAGTGTACAGCAGGCGCTGGGAAGCATTTTTAAGCAATAAAAACTGCAAATGTGTGTAAAACTCCAACCAAAGCTTTGGGATTCAAACCACTGCCTGTAACTTGTATAAAGGGGAGAGTTTTACTTCAAAATGCAAGAGAATTTACTTGGAAAGCATCCTTTGTGAAGTTATGAGTCAAAATGAAAAAGTTTCAGCAATAAAAACTCCAAATGTTTGTAAAACTCCAACCAAAGCTTTGGGATTCAAACCACTGCCTGTAACTAGTATAAAGGGGAGAGTTTTACTCAAAAAAGCAAGAGAATTTACTGGGAAAGCATCTTTGTGAAGTTATAAGTGAAAATAAAAAAAGTGTACAGCAGGCGCTGGGAAGCATTTTGAAGCAATAAAAACAGCAAATGTGTGTAAAACTCCAACCAAAGCTTTGGGATTCAAACCACTGCTTGTAACTAGTATAAAGGGGATAGTTTTACTCTAAAAAGCAAGAGACTTTACTGGGAAAGCATCCTTTGTGAATTTAAAAGTGAAAATAAAAAAAGTGTACAGCAGGCGCTGCGAAGCATTTTTAAGCAATAAAAACTGCAAATGTGTGTAAAACTCCAACCAAAGCTTTGGGATTCAAACCACTGCTTGTAACTAGTTTTACGGGGAGAGTTATACTCTAAAAAACAAGAGACTTTACTGGGAAAGCATCCTTTGTGAAGTTATGAGTTACAATAAAAAAAGTGTACAGCAGATGCTGGGAAGCATTTTTAAGCAATAAAAACTGCAAATGTGTGTAAAACTCCAACCAAAGCTTTGGGATTCAAACCACTGCCTGTAACTAGTTTTACGGGGAGAGTTATACTCTAAAAAACAAGAGACTTTACTGGGAAAGCATCCTTTGTGAAGTTATGAGTTACAATAAAAAAAGTGTACAGCAGAGGGAGCTGGGAATCATTTTTAAGCAATAAAAACTGCAAATGTTTGTAAAACTCCAACCAAAGCTTTGGGATTCAAACCACTGCCTGTAACTAGTATAAAGGGGAGAGTTTTACTCTAAAAAGCAAGATAATTTACTGGGAAAGCATCCTTTGTGAAGTTATGAGTCAAAATGAAAAAGTTTCAGCAATAAAAACTGCAAAAGTTTGTGAAACTCCAACCAAAGCTTTGGGATTCAAACCACTGCCTGTAACTAGTATAAAGGGGAGAGTTTACTCTAAAAAGCAAGAGAATGTACTGGGAAAGCATCCTTTGTGAAGTTATGAGTCAAAATAAAAAAAGTGTACAGCAGGCGCTGGGAACCATTTTTAAGCAATAAAAACTGCAAATGTTTGTAAAACTCCAACCAAAGCTTTGGGATTCAAACCACTGCCTGTAACTAGTATAACGTGGAGAGTTTTACTC
The DNA here is from genome assembly GCF_024500275.1 of Phycodurus eques. NCBI lineage: Eukaryota > Metazoa > Chordata > Actinopteri > Syngnathiformes > Syngnathidae > Phycodurus > Phycodurus eques. Next base: position 26,185 of record NW_026904133.1, on the reverse strand, counting down.
TAAAATGCAAGAAAATGTACTTGGAAAGCATCCTTTGTGAAGTTATGAGTCAAAATAAGAAAAGTGTACAGCGGGCGCTGGGAAGGATTTTTCAGCACTAAAAACTGCAAATGTGTGTAAAACTCCAACCAAAGCTTTGGGATTCAAACCACAACCTGTAACTAGTATAAAGGGGAGAGTTTTACTCTAAAATGCAAGAGAATTTACTTGGAAAGCATCCTTTGTGAAGTTATTAGTCAAAATGAAAAAATTGTACAGCAGGCGCTGGGAAGCATTTTTAAGCAATAAAAACTGCAAATGTGTGTAAAACTCCAACCAAAGCTTTGGGATTCAAACCACTGCCTGTAACTAGTATAAAGGGGAGAGTTCTACTCTAAAAAGCAAGAGAATTTACTGGGAAAGCATCCTTTGTGAAGTTATGAGTCAAAATAAAAAAAGTGTACAGCAGGCGCTGGGAAGCATTTTTAAGCAATAAAAACTGCAAATGTGTGTAAAACTCCAACCAAAGCTTTGGGATTCAAACCACTGCCTGTAACTAGTATAAAGGGGAGAGTTCTACTCTAAAAAGCAAGAGAATTTACTGGGAAAGCATCCTTTGTGAAGTTATGAGTCAAAATAAAAAAAGTGTACAGCAGGCGCTGGGAAGCATTTTTAAGCAATAAAAACTGCAAATGTTTGTAAAACTCCAACCAAAGCTTTGGGATTCAAACCACTGCCCGTAACTAGTATAACGGGGAGAGTTCTACTCTAAAAAGCAAGAGACTTTACTGGGAAAGCATTCTTTGTGAAGTAATGAGTCAAAATTAAAAAAATTGTACAGCAGGCGCTGGGAAGGATTTTTAAGCAATAAAAATAGCAAATGTGTGTAAAACTCCATCCAAAGCTTTGGGATTCAAACCACTGCCTGTAACTAGTATAACGGGGAGAGTTCTACTCTAAAAAGCAAGAGACTTTACTGGGAAATCATCCTTTGTGAAGTTATGAGTCAAAATAAAAAATGTGTTCAGCAGGCGCTGGAAAGCATTTTTAAGCAATAAAAACAGCAAATGTGTGTAAAACTCCAACCAAAGCGTTGGTATTCAAACGACTGCCTGTAACTAGTATAAAGGGGAGAGTTCAACTCGAAAAAGCAAGAGAATTTAATGGGAAAGCATCCTTTGTGAAGTTATGAGTCAAAATGAAAAGGTTTCAGCAATAAAAACTGCAAAAGTTTGTAAAACTCCAACCAAAGCTTTGGTATTCAAACCACTGCCTGTAACTAGTATAAAGGGGAGAGTTTTACTCTAAAAAGCAAGAGAATGTACTCTGAAAGCATCCTTTGTGAAGTTATGAGTTTCAATAAAAAAAAATGTACAGCAGAGGGAGCCGGGGAGCATTTTTAAGCAATAAAAACTGCAAATGTGTGTAAAACTCCAACCAAAGCTTTGGGATTCAAACCACTGCCTGTAACTAGTATAACGGGGAGAGTTCTACTCTCAAAAGCAATAGACTTTTCTGGGAAAGCATCCTTTGTGAAGTTATGAGTGAAAATAAAGAAAGTGTACAGCAGGCGCTGGGAAGCATTTTTAAGCAATAAAAACTGCAAATGTGTGTAAAACTCCAACCAAAGCTTTGGGATTCAAACCACTGCCTGTAACTATTATAAAGGGGAGAGTTCTACTCTAAAAAGCAAGAGAATTTACTGGGAAAGCATCCTTTGTGAAGTTATGAGTCAAAATAAAAAAAGTGTACAGCAGGCGCTGGGAAGCATTTTTAAGCAATAAAAACTGTAAATGTGTGTAAAACTCCTATCAAAGCTTTGGGATTCAAACCACTGCCTGTAACTAGTATAAAGGGGAGAGTTTTACTCTTAAATGCAAGATAATTTACTTGGAAAGCATCCTTTGTGTAGTTCTGAGTCACAATAAAAAAAGTGTACAGCAGAGGGAGCTGGGAAGCATTTTTAAGCAATAAAAACTGCAAATGTTTGTAAAAGTCCAATCAAAGCTTTGGGATTCAAACCACTGCCTGTAACTAGCATAAAGGGGAGAGTTTTACTCTAAGAAGCAAGAGAATGTACTGGGAAAGCATCCTTTGTGAAGTTATGAGTCAAAATTAAAAAAAGTGTACAGCAGGCGCTGGGAAGCATTTTTAAGCAATAAAAACAGCAATTGTGTGTAAAACTCCAACCAAAGCTTTGGGATTCAAACCACTGCCTGTAACTAGTATAAAGGGGAGAGTTTTACTCTAAAAAGCAAGAGAATTTACTGGGAAAGCATCCTTTGTGAAGTTATGAGTCAAAATAAAAAAAGTGTACAGCAGGCGCTGGGAAGCATTTTTAAGCAATAAAAACTGCAAATGTTTGTAAAACTCCAACCAAAGCTTTGGGATTCAAACCACTGCCTGTAACTAGTTTTACGGGGAGAGTTATACTCTAAAAAACAAGAGACTTTACTGGGAAAGCATCCTTTGTGAAGTTATGAGTTACAATAAAAAAAGTGTACAGCAGAGGGAGCTGGGAATCATTTTGAAGCAATAAAAACTGCAAATGTTTGTAAAACTCCAACCAAAGCTTTGGGATTCAAACCACTGCCTGTAACTAGTATAAAGGGGAGAGTTTTACTCTAAAAAGCAAGAGAATTTACTGGGAAAGCATCCTTTGTGAAGTTATGAGTCAAAATGAAAAAGTTTCAGCAATAAAAACTGCAAAAGTTTGTGAAACTCCAACCAAAGCTTTGGGATTCAAACCACTGCCTGTAACTAGTATAAAGGGGAGGGTTTTATTCTAAAAAGCAAGGAAATTTACTGGGAAACAATCCTTTGTGAAGTTATGAGTTACAATAAAAAAAGTGTACAGCAGAGGGAGCTGGGAATCATTTTTAAGCAATAAAAACTGCAAATGTTTGTAAAACTCCAACCAAAGCTTTGGGATTCAAACCACTGCCTGTAACTAGTATAAAGGGGAGAGTTTTACTCTAAAAAGCAAGAGAATTTACTGGGAAAGCATCCTTTGTGAAGTTATGAGTCAAAATGAAAAAGTTTCAGCAATAAAAACTGCAAAAGTTTGTGAAACTCCAACCAAAGCTTTGGGATTCAAACCACTGCATGTAACTAGTATAAAGGGGAGAGTTTACTCTAAAAAGCAAGAGAATGTACTGGGAAAGCATCCTTTGTGAAGTTATGAGTCAAAATAAAAAAAGTGTACAGCAGGCGCTGGGAACCATTTTTAAGCAATAAAAACTGCAAATGTTTGTAAAACTCCAACCAAAGCTTTGGGATTCAAACCACTGCCTGTAACTAGAACAAAGGGGAGAGTTTTACTCTAAAAAGCAAGAGAATGTTCTCTGAAAGCATCCTTTGTGAAGTTATGAGTTTCAATAAAAAAAGTGTACAGCAGAGGGAGCTGGAGAGCATTTTTAAGCAATAAAAACTGCAAATGTGTGTAAAACTCCAACCAAAGCTTTGGGATTCAAACCACTGCCTGTAACTAGTATAAAGGGGAGAGTTTTACTCTTAAATGCAACAGAATGTACTTGGAAAGCATCCTTTGTGAAGTTATGAGTCAAAATAAAAAAAGTGTACAGCAGGCGCTGGGAAGCATTTTTCAGCAAAAAAAACTGCAAATGTTTGTAAAACTCCAACCAAAGCTTTGGGATTCAAACCACTGCCTGTAACTAGTATAACGTGGAGAGTTTTACTCTAAAATGCAAGAAAATGTACTTGGAAAGCATCCTTTGTGAAGTTATGAGTCAAAATAAGAAAAGTGTACAGCGGGCGCTGGGAAGGATTTTTCAGCACTAAAAACTGCAAATGCTTGTAAAACTCCAACCAAAGCTTTGGGATTCAAACCACTGCCCGTAACTAGTATAACGGGGAGACTTATACTCCTAAAAACAAGAGACTTTACTTGGAAAGCATCCTTTGTGAAGTAATGAGTCAAAATTAAAAAAATTGTACAGCAGGCGCTGGGAAGGATTTTTAAGCAATAAAAATAGCAAATGTGTGTAAAACTCCATCCAAAGCTTTGGGATTCAAACCACTGCCTGTAACTAGTATAACGGGGAGAGTTCTACTCTAAAAAGCAAGAGACTTTACTGGGAAATCATCCTTTGTGAAGTTATGAGTCAAAATAAAAAATGTGTTCAGCAGGCGCTGGAAAGCATTTTTAAGCAATAAAAACAGCAAATGTGTGTAAAACTCCAACCAAAGCTTTGGTATTCAAACCACTGCCTGTAACTAGTATAAAGGGGAGAGTTTTACTCTAAAAAGCAAGAGAATTTACTGGGAAAGCATCCTTTGTGAAGTTATGAGTCAAAATGAAAAGGTTTCAGCAATAAAAACTGCAAAAGTTTGTAAAACTCCAACTAAAGCTTTGGTATTCAAACCACTGCCTGTAACTAGTATAAAGGGGAGAGTTTTACTCTAAAAAGCAATAGAATTTACTGGGAAAGCATCCTTTGTGAAGTTATGAGTTACAATAAAAAAAAGTGTACAGCAGAGGGAGCTGGGAAGCATTTTTAAGCAATAAAAACTGCAAATGTGTGTAAAACTCCAACCAAAGCTTTGGGATTCAAATCACTGCCTCTAACTAGTATAAAGGGGAGAGTTTTACTCTAAAAAGCAAGAGAATGTACTCTGAAAGCATCCTTTGTGAAGTTATGAGTTTCAATAAAAAAAAGTGTACAGCAGAGGGAGCCGGGGAGCATTTTTAAGCAATAAAAACTGCAAATGTGTGTAAAACTCCAACCAAAGCTTTGGGATTCAAACCACAACCTGTAACTAGTATAAAGGGGAGAGTTTTACTCTAAAATGCAAGAGAATTTACTTGGAAAGCATCCTTTGTGAAGTTATGAGTCAAAATAAAAAAAGTGTACAGCAGGCGCTGGGAAGCATTTTTAAGCAATAAAAACTGCAAATGTGTGTAAAACTCCTATCAAAGCTTTGGGATTCAAACCACTGCCTGTAACTAGTATAAAGGGGAGAGTTTTACTCTTAAATGCAAGAGAATTTACTTGGAAAGCATCATTTGTGAAGTTATGAGTCAAAATAAAAAAAGTGTACAGCAGGCGCTGGGAAGCATTTTTCAGCACTTAAAAATGCAAATGCTTGTAAAACTCCAACCAAAGCTTTGGGATTCAAACCACTGCCTGTAACTATTATAAAGGGGAGAGTTGTACTCTAAAAAGCAAGAGAATTTACTGGGAAATCATCCTTTGTGAAGTTATGAGTGAAAATAAAGAAAGTGTACAGCAGGCGCTGGGAAGCATTTTTAAGCAATAAAAACTGCAAATGTGTGTAAAACTCCAACCAAAGCTTTGGGATTCAAATCACTGCCTCTAACTAGTATAAAGGGGAGAGTTTTTCTCTAAAAAGCAAGAGAATGTACTCTGAAAGCATCCTTTGTGAAGTTATGAGTTTCAATAAAAAAAAGTGTACAGCAGAGGGAGCCGGGGAGCATTTTTAAGCAATAAAAACTGCAAATGTGTATAAAACTCCAACCAAAGCTTTGGGATTCAAACCACTGCCTGTAACTAGTATAAAGGGGAGAGTTTTACTCTTAAATGCAAGAGAATTTACTTGGAAAGCATCCTTTGTGAAGTTATGAGTCAAAATAAAAAAAGTGTACAGCAGGCGCCGGGAAGCATTTTTAAGCCATAAAAACTGCAAATCTGTGTAAAACTCCAACCAAAGCTTTGGGATTCAAACCACGGCCTGTAACTAGTATAAAGGAGAGAGTTCTACTCTAAAAAGCAATAGACTTTTCTGGGAAAGCATCCTTTGTGAAGTTATGAGTGAAAATAAAGAAAGTGTACAGCAGGCGCTCGGAAGCATTTTTAAGCAATAAAAACTGCAAATGTGTGTAAAACTCCAACCAAAGCTTTGGGATTCAAACCACTGCCTGTAACTAGTATAAAGGGGAGAGTTCTAATTTTAAAAGCAAGAGACTTTAATGGGAAAGCATCCTTTGTGAAGTTATGAGTCAAAACAAAAAAAGTGTACAGCAGGCGCTGGGAAGCATTTTTAAGCGATAAAAACTGCAAATGTGTGTAAAACTCACAAACCACAACCTGTAACTAGTATAAAGGGGAGAGTTTTACTCTAAAAAGCAAGATAATTTCCAGAGAAAGCATCCTTTGTGAAGTTATGAGTAAAAAAAAAAAAAGTGTACAGCAGACGCTGGGAAGCATTTTTAAGCAATAAAAACTGCAAATGTGTGTAAAACTCCAACCAAAGCTTTGGGATTCAAACCACTGCCTGTAACTAGTATAAAGGGGAGAGTTCTAATTTTAAAAGCAAGAGACTTTAATGGGAAAGCATCCTTTGTGAAGTTATGAGTCAAAACAAAAAAAGTGTACAGCAGGCGCTGGGAAGCATTTTTAAGCGATAAAAACTGCAAATGTGTGTAAAACTCACAAACCACAACCTGTAACTAGTATAAAGGGGAGAGTTTTTCTCTAAAAAGTAAGATAATTTACTGGGAAAGCATCCTTTGTGAAGTTATGAGTTACAATAAAAAAATTGTACAGCAGAGGGAGCTGTGAAGCATTTTTAAGCAATAAAAACTGCAAACGTGTGTAAAACTCCAACCAAAGCTTTGGGATACAAACCACGGCCTGTAACTAGTATAAAGGGGAGAGTTTTACTCTAAAAAGCAAGAGAATTTACTGGTAAAGCATCATTTGTGAAGTTATTAGTCACAATAAAAAAAGTGTACATTAGAGGGAGCTGGGAAGCATTTTTAAGCGATAAAAACTGCAAATGTGTTTAAAACTCCAACCAAAGCTTTGGGATTCAAACCACTGCCTGTAACAAGTATAAAGTGGAGAGTTCTTCTCTAAAAAGCAAGAAACCTTACTGGGAAAGCATACTTTGTTAAGTAATGAGTTAAAATAAAAAATGTGTACAGCAGGCGCTGGGAAGCATTTTTAAGCAATAAAAACAGCAAATGTGTGTCAAACTCCAACCAAAGCTTTGGGATTCAAATCACTGCCTGTAACTAGTATAAAGGGGAGAGCGCTACTCTAAAAAGCAAGATACTTTCCTGGGAAAGCATCCTTTGTGCAGTTCTGAGTCAAAATGTAAAAAGTGGACAGCAGGCGCTGGGAAGCATTTTTAAGCGATAAAAACTGCAAATGTGTTTAAAACTCCAACCAAAGCTTTGGGATTCAAACCACTGCCTGTAACAAGTATAAAGTGGAGAGTTCTTCTCTAAAAAGCAAGAAACCTTACTGGGAAAGCATACTTTGTTAAGTAATGAGTTAAAATAAAAAATGTGTACAGCAGGCGCTGGGAAGCATTTTTAAGCAATAAAAACAGCAAATGTGTGTCAAACTCCAACCAAAGCTTTGGGATTCAAATCACTGCCTGTAACTAGTATAAAGGGGAGAGCGCTACTCTAAAAAGCAAGATACTTTCCTGGGAAAGCATCCTTTGTGAAGTTATGAGTCACAATGAAAAAAGTGTCCAGCAAAAGGAACTGGGAAGCATTTTTAAGCAATAAAAACTGCAAATGTGTGTAAAACTCAAAAACCACAACCTGTAACTCGTATAAAGGGGAGCGTTTTAATAAAAAAAAGCAAGAGAATTTAATGGGAAAGCATCCTTTGTGAAGTTATGAGTCAAAATAAAAAAAGTTTACAGCAGGCGCTGGGAAGAATTTTTAAGCAATAAAAACTGTAAATGTGTGTAAAACTCCAACCAAAGCTTTGGTATTCAAACCACAACCTGCAACTAGTATAAAGGGGAGAGTTTTATTCTAAAAAGCAACATAATTTACTGGGAAAGCATCCGTTGGGAAGTTATGAGTCACAATAAAAAAAGTGTACAGCAGAGGGAGCTTGGAAGCATTTTTAAGCAATAAAAACTGCAACTGTGTGTAAAACTCCAACCAAAGCTTTGGGATTCAAACCACTGCCTGTAACTAGTATAGAGAGGAGAGTTTTACTCTAAAATGCAAGATAATTTACTTGGAAAGCATCCTTTGTGAAGTTATGAGTCAAAATGAAAAAGTTTCAGCAATACAAACTGCAAATGTTTGTAAAACTCCAACCAAAGCTTTGGGATTCAAACCACTGCCTGTAACAAGTATAAAGGGGAGAGTTTTACTCTAAAAGGCAACAGAATTTACTGGGAAACCATCCTTTGTGAAGTTATGAGTTACAATAAAAAAAGTGTTCAGCAGAGGGAGCTGGGAAGCATTTTAAAGCAATAAAAACAGCAAATGTGTGTAAAACTCCAACTAAAGCTTTGGGATTCAAACCACTGCTTGTAACTCAGATAAAGGGGAGACTTTTACTCTAAAAAGCAAGAGACTTTACTGGGAAAGCATCCTTTGTGAATTTAAAAGTGAAAATAAAAAAGGTGTACAGCATGCGCTGCGAAGCATTTTTAAGCAATAAAAACAGCAAATGTGTGTCAAACTCCAACCAAAGCTTTGGGATTCAAACCACTGCCTGTAACAAGTATAAAGGGGAGAGTTCTACTCGAAAAGGCTAAATAATTTACTGGGAAAGCATCCTTTGTGAAGTTATGAGTTAAAATAAAAAAAGTGTACAGCAGGTGCTGGGAAGCATTTTTAAGCAATAAAAACTGCAAATGTTTGTAAAACTCGAACCAAAGCTTTGGGATTCAAACCAGTGCCTGTAACTAGTATAAAGGGGAGAGTTTTACTCAAAAAAGCAAGAGAATTTACTGGGAAAGCATCTTTGTGAAGTTATGAGTTACAATACAAAATGTGTACAGCAGAGGGAGCTGGGAAGCATTTTTAAGCAATAAAAACAGCAAATGTGTGTAAAACTCCAACCAAAGTTTTGGGATTCAAACCACTGCCTGTAACTAGTATAAAGGGGAGAGTTCTACTCTCAAAAGCAAGAGACTTTACTTGGAAAGCATCCTTTGTGAAGTTATGAGTGAAAATAAAAAAAGTGTACAGCAGGCGCTGGGAAGCATTTGTAAGCAATAAAAACTGCAAATGTTTGTAAAACTCCAACCAAAGCTTTGGGATTGAAACCACTGCCTGTAACAAGTATAAAGGGGAGAGTTTTACTCTAAAAGGCAACAGAATTTACTGGGAAAGCATCCTTTGTGAAGCTATGAGTTAAAATAAAAAAAGTGTACAGCAGCGGGAGCTGGGGAGAATTTTTAAGTCATAAAAACAGCAAATGTGTGTAAAACTCCAACCAAAGCTTTGGGATTCAAACCACTGCCTGTATCTAGTATAACGTGGAGAGTTTTACTCTAAAATGCAAGAAAATGTACTTGGAAAGCATCCTTTGTGAAGTTATGAGTGAAAATAAAAAAAGTGGACAGCAGGCGCTGGGAAGCATTTTTAAGCGATAAAAACTGCAAAGGTGTGTAAAACTCCAACCAAAGCTTCGGGATTCAAACCACTGCCTGTAACTAGAATAAAGGGCAGAGTTCTACTCGAAAAAGCAAGAGAATTTACTGTGAAAGCATCCTTTGTGAAGTTATGAGTCAAAATAAAATAAGTGGTCAGCAGGTGCTGGGAAGCATTTTTAAGAAATAAAAACAGCAAATGTGTGTAAAAATCTAACCAAAGCTTTGGGATTCAAACCACTGCCTGTAACTAGTATTTAGGGTAGAGTTTTACTCTAAAAAGTTAGATAATATACTGGGAAAGCATCTTTGTGAAGTTATGAGTTTCAATAAAAAAAGTGGACAGCAGAGGGAGCGGGGGAGCATTTTTAAGCAATAAAAACTGCAAATGTGTGTAAAACTCCAAACAAAGCTTTGGGATTCAAATCACTGCCAGTAACTAGTATGAAGGGGAATGTTTTACTCTAAAATCCAAGAGAATTTACCTGGAAAGCATCCTTTGTGAAGTGATGAGTCAAAATAAAAAAAAGTGTACAGCAGGCGCTGGGAAGCATTTTTAAGCGATAAAAACTGCAAATGTGTGTAAAACTCCAACCAAAGCTTTGGGATTCAAATCACTGCCTGGAACTAGTATAAAGGGGAGAGTTCTACTCTAAAAATCAAGAGAATTTACTGGGAAAGCATCCTTTGTGAAGTTATGAGTGAAAATAAAAAAAGTGTTAAGAAGGCGCTGGAAAGCATTTTTAAGCAATAAAAACTGCAAACGTGTGTAAAACTCCAACCAAAGCTTTGGGATTCAAACCACTGCCTGTAACTAGTCTAAAGGGGAGAGTTATACTCTAAAAAGAAAGAGACTTTACTGGGAAAGCATCCTTTGTGAAGTTATGAGTGAAAATAAAAAAAGTGTAAAGAAGGCGCTGGGAAGCATTTTTAAGCAATAAAAACTGCAAATGTGTGTAAAACTCACAAATAAAAACCTGTACCTCGTCTAAAGGGGAGAGTTTTACTCTAAAAAGCAAGAGACTTTACTTGGAAAGCATCCTTTGTGAAGTTATGAGTGAAAATAAAAAAAGTGTAGAGAAGGCGCTGGAAAGCATTTTTAAGCGATAAAAACTGCAAATGTGTATAAAACTCCAGCCAAAGCTTTGGGATTCAAACCACTGCCTGTAACTAGTATAAAGGGGAGAGTTCAACTCGAAAAAGCAAGAGAATTTAATGGGAAAGCATCCTTTGTGAAGTTATGAGTCAAAATAAAAAAAGTGTACATCAGAGGGAGCTGGGAAGCATTTTTAAGCAATAAAAACAGCAAATATATGTAAAACTCCAAATAAAAGTTTGGGATTCAAACCACTGCCTGTAACTAGTACAAAGGGCAGAGTTTTACTCTAAAATGCAAGAGAATTTACTTGGAAAGCATCCTTTGTGAAGTTATGAGTCAAAATAAAAAAAGTGTACATCAGAGGGAGCTGGGAAGCATTTTTAAGCGATAAAAACTGCAAATGTGTGTAAAGCTCAAACCAAAGCTTTGGGATTCAAACCACTGCCTGTAACTCGTATAAAGGGGAGAGTTTTACTCTCAAAAGCAAGAGAATTTACTGGGAAAGCATCCTTTGTGAAGTTATGAGTCAAAATAAAAAAAGTGTACATCAGAGGGAGCTGGGAAGCATTTTTAAGCGATAAAAACTGCAAATGTGTGTAAAACACCAACCAAAGCTTTGGGATTCAAACCACTGCCTGTAACTAGTAAGAAGGGGAGAGTTTTACTCTAAAAAGCAAGAGAATTTCCTGGGACAGCATCCTTTGTGAAGTTATGAGTTACAATAAAAAAAGTGTACAGCAGAGGGAGCTGGGAAGCATTTTTAAGCGATAAAAACTGCAAATGTGTGTAAAACTCCAACCAAAGCTTTGGGATTCAAACCACTGCCTGTAACTAGTATAAAGGGGAGAGTTCTACTCTAAAAAGCAAGAGACTTTACTGGGAAAGCATTATTTGTAAAGTTATGAGTGAAAATAAAATAAGTGTACAGCAGAGGGAGCTGGGAAGCATTTTTAAGCGATAAAAACTGCAAATGTGTGTAAAACTCCAACCAAAGCTTTGGGATTCAAACCACTGCCTGTAACTTGTATAAAGGGGAGAGTTCTACTCTAAAAAGCAAGAGACTTTACTGGGAAAGCATTATTTGTAAAGTTATGAGTGAAAATAAAATAAGTGTACAGCAGAGGGAGCTGGGAAGCATTTTTAAGCAATAAAAACTGCAAATGTGTGTAAAACTCCAACCAAAGCTTTGGGATTCAAACCACTACCTGTCACTTGTATAAAGGGGAGATATTTACTCTTAAATGCAAGAGACTTTACTGGGAAAGGATCCTTTGTGAAGTTATGAGTCAAAATAAAAAAAAGTGTCCAGCAGGCGCTGGGAAGCATTTTTCAGCAATAAAAACTGCAAATGTTTGTAAAACTCCAACCAAAGCTTTGGGATTCAAACCACTGCCTGTAACTCGTATAAAGGGGAGAGTTTTACTCTCAAAAGCAAGAGAATTTACTGGGAAAGCATCCTTTGTGAAGTTATGAGTCAAAATAAAAAAAGTGTACATCAGAGGGAGCTGGGAAGCATTTTTAAGCAATAAAAACTGCAAATGTGTGTAAAACTCCAACCAAAGCTTTGGGATTCAAACCACTGCCTCTAACTAGTATAAAGGGGAGAGTTTTACTCTAAAATGCAAGAGAATTTACTTGGAAAGCATCCTTTGTGAAGTTATGAGTAAAAAAAAAAAGTGTACAGCAGAGGGAGCTGGGAAGCATTTTTAAGCAATAAAAACTGCAAATGTATGTAAAACTCCAACCAAAGCTTTGGAATTCAAACCACTGCCTGTAACTAGTTTTAAGGGGAGAGTTCTACTCTAAAAAGCAAGAGACTTTACTGGGAAAGCATCCTTTGTGAAGTCATAAGTGAAAATAAAAAAAGTGTACAGCAGGCGCTGGGAAGCATTTTTAAGCAATAAAAACTGTAAATGTGTGTAAAACTTACAAACCACAACCTGTAACTAGTATAAAGGGGAGAGTTCTACTCTAAAAATCAAGATAATTTACTGGGAAAGCATCCTTTGTGAAGTTATGAGTGAAAATAAAAAAAGTGTACAGCAGGCGCTGGGAAGCATTTTTAAGCAATAAAAACTGCAAATGTGTGTAAAACTCCAACCAAAGCTTTGGGATTCAAACCACTGCCTGTAACTTGTATAAAGGGGAGAGTTTTACCCCAAAATGCAAGAGAATTTATTTGGAAATCATCCTTTATGAAGTTATGACTTACAATAAAAAAAGTGTACAGTAGAGGGAGCTGGGAAGCATTTTTAAGCAATAAAAACTGCAAATCTGTGTAAAACTCCAACCAAAGCTTTGGGATTCAAACCACTGCCTGTAACTAGTATAAAGGGGAGAGTTTTACTCTAAATAGCCAGAGATTTTAGTGGGAAAGCATCCTTTTTGAAGTTATGAGTCAAAATAGAAAACGTGTACAGCAGGCGCTGGGAAGCGTTTTTAAGCAATAAAAAACTGCAAATGTGTGTAAAACTCCAACCAAAGCTTTTGGATGCAAAAAACTGCCTGTAACTAGTATAAAGGGCAGAGTTCTACTCTAAATAGCCAGAGATTTTAGTGGGAAAGCATCCTTTTTGAAGTTATGAGTCAAAATAGAAAACGTGTACAGCAGGCGCTGGGAAGCGTTTTTAAGCAATAAAAAACTGCAAATGTGTGTAAAACTCCAACCAAAGCTTTTGGATGCAAAAAACTGCCTGTAACTAGTATAAAGGGCAGAGTTCTACTCTAAATAGCCAGAGATTTTGAGTGGGAAAGCATCCTTTTTGAAGTTATGAGTCAAAATAGAAAAACGTGTACAGCAGGCGCTGGGAAGCGTTTTTAAGCAATAAAAAACTGCAAATGTGTGTAAAACTCCAACCAAAGCTTTTGGATGCAAAAAACTGCCTGTAACTAGTATAAAGGGCAGAGTTCTACTCTAAATAGCCAGAGATTTTAGTGGGAAAGCATCCTTTTTGAAGTTATGAGTCAAAATAAAAAAAAGTGTACAGCCAGGCGCTGGGAAGCGTTTTTAAGCAATAAAAAACTGCAAATGTGTGTAAAACTCCAACCAAAGCTTTTGGATGCAAAAAACTGCCTGTAACTAGTATAAAGGGCAGAGTTCTACTCTAAATAGCCAGAGATTTTAGTGGGAAAGCATCCTTTTTGAAGTTATGAGTCAAAATAGAAAACGTGTACAGCAGGCGCTGGGAAGCGTTTTTAAGCAATAAAAAACTGCAAATGTGTGTAAAACTCCAACCAAAGCTTTTGGATGCAAAAAACTGCCTGTAACTAGTATAAAGGGCAGAGTTCTACTCTAAATAGCCAGAGATTTTAGTGGGAAAGCATCCTTTTTGAAGTTATGAGTCAAAATAGAAAAAAGTGTACAGCAGGCGCTGGGAAGCGTTTTTAAGCAATAAAAAACTGCAAATGTGTGTAAAACTCCAACCAAAGCTTTTGGATGCAAAAAACTGCCTGTAACTAGTATAAAGGGCAGAGTTCTACTCTAAATAGCCAGAGATTTTAGTGGGAAAGCATCCTTTTTGAAGTTATGAGTCAAAATAGAAAACGTGTACAGCCAGGCGCTGGGAAGCGTTTTTAAGCAATAAAAAACTGCAAATGTGTGTAAAACTCCAACCAAAGCTTTTGGATGCAAAAAACTGCCTGTAACTAGTATAAAGGGCAGAGTTCTACTCTAAATAGCCAGAGATTTTAGTGGGAAAGCATCCTTTTTGAAGTTATGAGTCAAAATAGAAAACGTGTACAGCAGGCGCTGGGAAGCGTTTTTAAGCAATAAAAAACTGCAAATGTGTGTAAAACTCCAACCAAAGCTTTTGGATGCAAAAAACTGCCTGTAACTAGTATAAAGGGCAGAGTTCTACTCTAAATAGCCAGAGATTTTAGTGGGAAAGCATCCTTTTTGAAGTTATGAGTCAAAATAGAAAACGTGTACAGCAGGCGCTGGGAAGCGTTTTTAAGCAATAAAAAACTGCAAATGTGTGTAAAACTCCAACCAAAGCTTTTGGATGCAAAAAACTGCCTGTAACTAGTATAAAGGGCAGAGTTCTACTCTAAATAGCCAGAGATTTTAGTGGGAAAGCATCCTTTTTGAAGTTATGAGTCAAAATAGAAAAACGTGTACAGCAGGCGCTGGGAAGCGTTTTTAAGCAATAAAAAACTGCAAATGTGTGTAAAACTCCAACCAAAGCTTTTGGATGCAAAAAACTGCCTGTAACTAGTATAAAGGGCAGAGTTCTACTCTAAATAGCCAGAGATTTTAGTGGGAAAGCATCCTTTTTGAAGTTATGAGTCAAAATAAAAAAGTGTACAGCCAGGCGCTGGGAAGCGTTTTTAAGCAATAAAAAACTGCAAATGTGTGTAAAACTCCAACCAAAGCTTTTGGATGCAAAAAACTGCCTGTAACTAGTATAAAGGGCAGAGTTCTACTCTAAATAGCCAGAGATTTTAGTGGGAAAGCATCCTTTTTGAAGTTATGAGTCAAAATAGAAAAACGTGTACAGCAGGCGCTGGGAAGCGTTTTTAAGCAATAAAAAACTGCAAATGTGTGTAAAACTCCAACCAAAGCTTTTGGATGCAAAAAACTGCCTGTAACTAGTATAAAGGGCAGAGTTCTACTCTAAATAGCCAGAGATTTTAGTGGGAAAGCATCCTTTTTGAAGTTATGAGTCAAAATAGAAAACGTGTACAGCAGGCGCTGGGAAGCGTTTTTAAGCAATAAAAAACTGCAAATGTGTGTAAAACTCCAACCAAAGCTTTTGGATGCAAAAAACTGCCTGTAACTAGTATAAAGGGCAGAGTTCTACTCTAAATAGCCAGAGATTTTAGTGGGAAAGCATCCTTTTTGAAGTTATGAGTCAAAATAGAAAACGTGTACAGCAGGCGCTGGGAAGCGTTTTTAAGCAATAAAAAACTGCAAATGTGTGTAAAACTCCAACCAAAGCTTTTGGATGCAAAAAACTGCCTGTAACTAGTATAAAGGGCAGAGTTCTACTCTAAATAGCCAGAGATTTTAGTGGGAAAGCATCCTTTTTGAAGTTATGAGTCAAAATAGAAAACGTGTACAGCAGGCGCTGGGAAGCGTTTTTAAGCAATAAAAAACTGCAAATGTGTGTAAAACTCCAACCAAAGCTTTTGGATGCAAAAAACTGCCTGTAACTAGTATAAAGGGCAGAGTTCTACTCTAAATAGCCAGAGATTTTGAGTGGGAAAGCATCCTTTTTGAAGTTATGAGTCAAAATAGAAAACGTGTACAGCCAGGCGCTGGGAAGCGTTTTTAAGCAATAAAAAACTGCAAATGTGTGTAAAACTCCAACCAAAGCTTTTGGATGCAAAAAACTGCCTGTAACTAGTATAAAGGGCAGAGTTCTACTCTAAATAGCCAGAGATTTTAGTGGGAAAGCATCCTTTTTGAAGTTATGAGTCAAAATAGAAAACGTGTACAGCAGGCGCTGGGAAGCGTTTTTAAGCAATAAAAAACTGCAAATGTGTGTAAAACTCCAACCAAAGCTTTTGGATGCAAAAAACTGCCTGTAACTAGTATAAAGGGCAGAGTTCTACTCTAAATAGCCAGAGATTTTAGTGGGAAAGCATCCTTTTTGAAGTTATGAGTCAAAATAGAAAAACGTGTACAGCAGGCGCTGGGAAGCGTTTTTAAGCAATAAAAAACTGCAAATGTGTGTAAAACTCCAACCAAAGCTTTTGGATGCAAAAAACTGCCTGTAACTAGTATAAAGGGCAGAGTTCTACTCTAAATAGCCAGAGATTTTAGTGGGAAAGCATCCTTTTTGAAGTTATGAGTCAAAATAGAAAAACGTGTACAGCAGGCGCTGGGAAGCGTTTTTAAGCAATAAAAAACTGCAAATGTGTGTAAAACTCCAACCAAAGCTTTTGGATGCAAAAAACTGCCTGTAACTAGTATAAAGGGCAGAGTTCTACTCTAAATAGCCAGAGATTTTAGTGGGAAAGCATCCTTTTTGAAGTTATGAGTCAAAATAGAAAACGTGTACAGCAGGCGCTGGGAAGCGTTTTTAAGCAATAAAAAACTGCAAATGTGTGTAAAACTCCAACCAAAGCTTTTGGATGCAAAAAACTGCCTGTAACTAGTATAAAGGGCAGAGTTCTACTCTAAATAGCCAGAGATTTTAGTGGGAAAGCATCCTTTTTGAAGTTATGAGTCAAAATAGAAAACGTGTACAGCAGGCGCTGGGAAGCGTTTTTAAGCAATAAAAAACTGCAAATGTGTGTAAAACTCCAACCAAAGCTTTTGGATGCAAAAAACTGCCTGTAACTAGTATAAAGGGCAGAGTTCTACTCTAAATAGCCAGAGATTTTAGTGGGAAAGCATCCTTTTTGAAGTTATGAGTCAAAATAGAAAACGTGTACAGCAGGCGCTGGGAAGCGTTTTTAAGCAATAAAAAACTGCAAATGTGTGTAAAACTCCAACCAAAGCTTTTGGATGCAAAAAACTGCCTGTAACTAGTATAAAGGGCAGAGTTCTACTCTAAATAGCCAGAGATTTTAGTGGGAAAGCATCCTTTTTGAAGTTATGAGTCAAAATAGAAAACGTGTACAGCAGGCGCTGGGAAGCGTTTTTAAGCAATAAAAAACTGCAAATGTGTGTAAAACTCCAACCAAAGCTTTTGGATGCAAAAAACTGCCTGTAACTAGTATAAAGGGCAGAGTTCTACTCTAAATAGCCAGAGATTTTAGTGGGAAAGCATCCTTTTTGAAGTTATGAGTCAAAATAGAAAACGTGTACAGCAGGCGCTGGGAAGCGTTTTTAAGCAATAAAAAACTGCAAATGTGTGTAAAACTCCAACCAAAGCTTTTGGATGCAAAAAACTGCCTGTAACTAGTATAAAGGGCAGAGTTCTACTCTAAATAGCCAGAGATTTTAGTGGGAAAGCATCCTTTTTGAAGTTATGAGTCAAAATAGAAAACGTGTACAGCAGGCGCTGGGAAGCGTTTTTAAGCAATAAAAAACTGCAAATGTGTGTAAAACTCCAACCAAAGCTTTTGGATGCAAAAAACTGCCTGTAACTAGTATAAAGGGCAGAGTTCTACTCTAAATAGCCAGAGATTTTAGTGGGAAAGCATCCTTTTTGAAGTTATGAGTCAAAATAGAAAACGTGTACAGCAGGCGCTGGGAAGCGTTTTTAAGCAATAAAAAACTGCAAATGTGTGTAAAACTCCAACCAAAGCTTTTGGATGCAAAAAACTGCCTGTAACTAGTATAAAGGGCAGAGTTCTACTCTAAATAGCCAGAGATTTTAGTGGGAAAGCATCCTTTTTGAAGTTATGAGTCAAAATAGAAAAACGTGTACAGCCAGGCGCTGGGAAGCGTTTTTAAGCAATAAAAAACTGCAAATGTGTGTAAAACTCCAACCAAAGCTTTTGGATGCAAAAAACTGCCTGTAACTAGTATAAAGGGCAGAGTTCTACTCTAAATAGCCAGAGATTTTAGTGGGAAAGCATCCTTTTTGAAGTTATGAGTCAAAATAGAAAACGTGTACAGCAGGCGCTGGGAAGCGTTTTTAAGCAATAAAAAACTGCAAATGTGTGTAAAACTCCAACCAAAGCTTTTGGATGCAAAAAACTGCCTGTAACTAGTATAAAGGGCAGAGTTCTACTCTAAATAGCCAGAGATTTTAGTGGGAAAGCATCCTTTTTGAAGTTATGAGTCAAAATAGAAAACGTGTACAGCAGGCGCTGGGAAGCGTTTTTAAGCAATAAAAAACTGCAAATGTGTGTAAAACTCCAACCAAAGCTTTTGGATGCAAAAAACTGCCTGTAACTAGTATAAAGGGCAGAGTTCTACTCTAAATAGCCAGAGATTTTAGTGGGAAAGCATCCTTTTTGAAGTTATGAGTCAAAATAGAAAACGTGTACAGCAGGCGCTGGGAAGCGTTTTTAAGCAATAAAAAACTGCAAATGTGTGTAAAACTCCAACCAAAGCTTTTGGATGCAAAAAACTGCCTGTAACTAGTATAAAGGGCAGAGTTCTACTCTAAATAGCCAGAGATTTTAGTGGGAAAGCATCCTTTTTGAAGTTATGAGTCAAAATAGAAAAACGTGTACAGCAGGCGCTGGGAAGCGTTTTTAAGCAATAAAAAACTGCAAATGTGTGTAAAACTCCAACCAAAGCTTTTGGATGCAAAAAACTGCCTGTAACTAGTATAAAGGGCAGAGTTCTACTCTAAATAGCCAGAGATTTTAGTGGGAAAGCATCCTTTTTGAAGTTATGAGTCAAAATAGAAAACGTGTACAGCAGGCGCTGGGAAGCGTTTTTAAGCAATAAAAAACTGCAAATGTGTGTAAAACTCCAACCAAAGCTTTTGGATGCAAAAAACTGCCTGTAACTAGTATAAAGGGCAGAGTTCTACTCTAAATAGCCAGAGATTTTAGTGGGAAAGCATCCTTTTTGAAGTTATGAGTCAAAATAGAAAAACGTGTACAGCAGGCGCTGGGAAGCGTTTTTTAAGCAATAAAAAACTGCAAATGTGTGTAAAACTCCAACCAAAGCTTTTGGATGCAAAAAACTGCCTGTAACTAGTATAAAGGGCAGAGTTCTACTCTAAATAGCCAGAGATTTTAGTGGGAAAGCATCCTTTTTGAAGTTATGAGTCAAAATAGAAAACGTGTACAGCAGGCGCTGGGAAGCGTTTTTAAGCAATAAAAAACTGCAAATGTGTGTAAAACTCCAACCAAAGCTTTTGGATGCAAAAAACTGCCTGTAACTAGTATAAAGGGCAGAGTTCTACTCTAAATAGCCAGAGATTTTAGTGGGAAAGCATCCTTTTTGAAGTTATGAGTCAAAATAGAAAAACGTGTACAGCAGGCGCTGGGAAGCGTTTTTAAGCAATAAAAAACTGCAAATGTGTGTAAAACTCCAACCAAAGCTTTTGGATGCAAAAAACTGCCTGTAACTAGTATAAAGGGCAGAGTTCTACTCTAAATAGCCAGAGATTTTAGTGGGAAAGCATCCTTTTTGAAGTTATGAGTCAAAATAGAAAACGTGTACAGCAGGCGCTGGGAAGCGTTTTTAAGCAATAAAAAACTGCAAATGTGTGTAAAACTCCAACCAAAGCTTTTGGATGCAAAAAACTGCCTGTAACTAGTATAAAGGGCAGAGTTCTACTCTAAATAGCCAGAGATTTTAGTGGGAAAGCATCCTTTTTGAAGTTATGAGTCAAAATAGAAAAACGTGTACAGCCAGGCGCTGGGAAGCGTTTTTAAGCAATAAAAAACTGCAAATGTGTGTAAAACTCCAACCAAAGCTTTTGGATGCAAAAAACTGCCTGTAACTAGTATAAAGGGCAGAGTTCTACTCTAAATAGCCAGAGATTTTAGTGGGAAAGCATCCTTTTTGAAGTTATGAGTCAAAATAGAAAAAAGTGTACAGCCAGGCGCTGGGAAGCGTTTTTAAGCAATAAAAAACTGCAAATGTGTGTAAAACTCCAACCAAAGCTTTTGGATGCAAAAAACTGCCTGTAACTAGTATAAAGGGCAGAGTTCTACTCTAAATAGCCAGAGATTTTAGTGGGAAAGCATCCTTTTTGAAGTTATGAGTCAAAATAGAAAACGTGTACAGCAGGCGCTGGGAAGCGTTTTTAAGCAATAAAAAACTGCAAATGTGTGTAAAACTCCAACCAAAGCTTTTGGATGCAAAAAACTGCCTGTAACTAGTATAAAGGGCAGAGTTCTACTCTAAATAGCCAGAGATTTTAGTGGGAAAGCATCCTTTTTGAAGTTATGAGTCAAAATAGAAAACGTGTACAGCAGGCGCTGGGAAGCGTTTTTAAGCAATAAAAAACTGCAAATGTGTGTAAAACTCCAACCAAAGCTTTTGGATGCAAAAAACTGCCTGTAACTAGTATAAAGGGCAGAGTTCTACTCTAAATAGCCAGAGATTTTAGTGGGAAAGCATCCTTTTTGAAGTTATGAGTCAAAATAGAAAACGTGTACAGCAGGCGCTGGGAAGCGTTTTTAAGCAATAAAAAACTGCAAATGTGTGTAAAACTCCAACCAAAGCTTTTGGATGCAAAAAACTGCCTGTAACTAGTATAAAGGGCAGAGTTCTACTCTAAATAGCCAGAGATTTTAGTGGGAAAGCATCCTTTTTGAAGTTATGAGTCAAAATAGAAAACGTGTACAGCAGGCGCTGGGAAGCGTTTTTAAGCAATAAAAAACTGCAAATGTGTGTAAAACTCCAACCAAAGCTTTTGGATGCAAAAAACTGCCTGTAACTAGTATAAAGGGCAGAGTTCTACTCTAAATAGCCAGAGATTTTAGTGGGAAAGCATCCTTTTTGAAGTTATGAGTCAAAATAGAAAACGTGTACAGCAGGCGCTGGGAAGCGTTTTTAAGCAATAAAAAACTGCAAATGTGTGTAAAACTCCAACCAAAGCTTTTGGATGCAAAAAACTGCCTGTAACTAGTATAAAGGGCAGAGTTCTACTCTAAATAGCCAGAGATTTTAGTGGGAAAGCATCCTTTTTGAAGTTATGAGTCAAAATAGAAAACGTGTACAGCAGGCGCTGGGAAGCGTTTTTAAGCAATAAAAAACTGCAAATGTGTGTAAAACTCCAACCAAAGCTTTTGGATGCAAAAAACTGCCTGTAACTAGTATAAAGGGCAGAGTTCTACTCTAAATAGCCAGAGATTTTAGTGGGAAAGCATCCTTTTTGAAGTTATGAGTCAAAATAGAAAACGTGTACAGCAGGCGCTGGGAAGCGTTTTTAAGCAATAAAAAACTGCAAATGTGTGTAAAACTCCAACCAAAGCTTTTGGATGCAAAAAACTGCCTGTAACTAGTATAAAGGGCAGAGTTCTACTCTAAATAGCCAGAGATTTTAGTGGGAAAGCATCCTTTTTGAAGTTATGAGTCAAAATAGAAAACGTGTACAGCCAGGCGCTGGGAAGCGTTTTTAAGCAATAAAAAACTGCAAATGTGTGTAAAACTCCAACCAAAGCTTTTGGATGCAAAAAACTGCCTGTAACTAGTATAAAGGGCAGAGTTCTACTCTAAATAGCCAGAGATTTTAGTGGGAAAGCATCCTTTTTGAAGTTATGAGTCAAAATAGAAAACGTGTACAGCAGGCGCTGGGAAGCGTTTTTAAGCAATAAAAAACTGCAAATGTGTGTAAAACTCCAACCAAAGCTTTTGGATGCAAAAAACTGCCTGTAACTAGTATAAAGGGCAGAGTTCTACTCTAAATAGCCAGAGATTTTAGTGGGAAAGCATCCTTTTTGAAGTTATGAGTCAAAATAGAAAACGTGTACAGCAGGCGCTGGGAAGCGTTTTTAAGCAATAAAAAACTGCAAATGTGTGTAAAACTCCAACCAAAGCTTTTGGATGCAAAAAACTGCCTGTAACTAGTATAAAGGGCAGAGTTCTACTCTAAATAGCCAGAGATTTTAGTGGGAAAGCATCCTTTTTGAAGTTATGAGTCAAAATAGAAAACGTGTACAGCAGGCGCTGGGAAGCGTTTTTAAGCAATAAAAAACTGCAAATGTGTGTAAAACTCCAACCAAAGCTTTTGGATGCAAAAAACTGCCTGTAACTAGTATAAAGGGCAGAGTTCTACTCTAAATAGCCAGAGATTTTAGTGGGAAAGCATCCTTTTTGAAGTTATGAGTCAAAATAGAAAACGTGTACAGCAGGCGCTGGGAAGCGTTTTTAAGCAATAAAAAACTGCAAATGTGTGTAAAACTCCAACCAAAGCTTTTGGATGCAAAAAACTGCCTGTAACTAGTATAAAGGGCAGAGTTCTACTCTAAATAGCCAGAGATTTTAGTGGGAAAGCATCCTTTTTGAAGTTATGAGTCAAAATAAAAAAAAGTGTACAGCCAGGCGCTGGGAAGCGTTTTTAAGCAATAAAAAACTGCAAATGTGTGTAAAACTCCAACCAAAGCTTTTGGATGCAAAAAACTGCCTGTAACTAGTATAAAGGGCAGAGTTCTACTCTAAATAGCCAGAGATTTTAGTGGGAAAGCATCCTTTTTGAAGTTATGAGTCAAAATAGAAAAACGTGTACAGCAGGCGCTGGGAAGCGTTTTTAAGCAATAAAAAACTGCAAATGTGTGTAAAACTCCAACCAAAGCTTTTGGATGCAAAAAACTGCCTGTAACTAGTATAAAGGGCAGAGTTCTACTCTAAATAGCCAGAGATTTTAGTGGGAAAGCATCCTTTTTGAAGTTATGAGTCAAAATAGAAAACGTGTACAGCAGGCGCTGGGAAGCGTTTTTAAGCAATAAAAAACTGCAAATGTGTGTAAAACTCCAACCAAAGCTTTTGGATGCAAAAAACTGCCTGTAACTAGTATAAAGGGCAGAGTTCTACTCTAAATAGCCAGAGATTTTAGTGGGAAAGCATCCTTTTTGAAGTTATGAGTCAAAATAGAAAACGTGTACAGCAGGCGCTGGGAAGCGTTTTTAAGCAATAAAAAACTGCAAATGTGTGTAAAACTCCAACCAAAGCTTTTGGATGCAAAAAACTGCCTGTAACTAGTATAAAGGGCAGAGTTCTACTCTAAATAGCCAGAGATTTTAGTGGGAAAGCATCCTTTTTGAAGTTATGAGTCAAAATAGAAAAACGTGTACAGCAGGCGCTGGGAAGCGTTTTTAAGCAATAAAAAACTGCAAATGTGTGTAAAACTCCAACCAAAGCTTTTGGATGCAAAAAACTGCCTGTAACTAGTATAAAGGGCAGAGTTCTACTCTAAATAGCCAGAGATTTTAGTGGGAAAGCATCCTTTTTGAAGTTATGAGTCAAAATAGAAAAACGTGTACAGCCAGGCGCTGGGAAGCGTTTTTAAGCAATAAAAAACTGCAAATGTGTGTAAAACTCCAACCAAAGCTTTTGGATGCAAAAAACTGCCTGTAACTAGTATAAAGGGCAGAGTTCTACTCTAAATAGCCAGAGATTTTAGTGGGAAAGCATCCTTTTTGAAGTTATGAGTCAAAATAGAAAACGTGTACAGCAGGCGCTGGGAAGCGTTTTTAAGCAATAAAAAACTGCAAATGTGTGTAAAACTCCAACCAAAGCTTTTGGATGCAAAAAACTGCCTGTAACTAGTATAAAGGGCAGAGTTCTACTCTAAATAGCCAGAGATTTTAGTGGGAAAGCATCCTTTTTGAAGTTATGAGTCAAAATAGAAAACGTGTACAGCAGGCGCTGGGAAGCGTTTTTAAGCAATAAAAAACTGCAAATGTGTGTAAAACTCCAACCAAAGCTTTTGGATGCAAAAAACTGCCTGTAACTAGTATAAAGGGCAGAGTTCTACTCTAAATAGCCAGAGATTTTAGTGGGAAAGCATCCTTTTTGAAGTTATGAGTCAAAATAGAAAACGTGTACAGCAGGCGCTGGGAAGCGTTTTTAAGCAATAAAAAACTGCAAATGTGTGTAAAACTCCAACCAAAGCTTTTGGATGCAAAAAACTGCCTGTAACTAGTATAAAGGGCAGAGTTCTACTCTAAATAGCCAGAGATTTTAGTGGGAAAGCATCCTTTTTGAAGTTATGAGTCAAAATAGAAAACGTGTACAGCAGGCGCTGGGAAGCGTTTTTAAGCAATAAAAAACTGCAAATGTGTGTAAAACTCCAACCAAAGCTTTTGGATGCAAAAAACTGCCTGTAACTAGTATAAAGGGCAGAGTTCTACTCTAAATAGCCAGAGATTTTAGTGGGAAAGCATCCTTTTTGAAGTTATGAGTCAAAATAAAAAAAAGTGTACAGCCAGGCGCTGGGAAGCGTTTTTAAGCAATAAAAAACTGCAAATGTGTGTAAAACTCCAACCAAAGCTTTTGGATGCAAAAAACTGCCTGTAACTAGTATAAAGGGCAGAGTTCTACTCTAAATAGCCAGAGATTTTAGTGGGAAAGCATCCTTTTTGAAGTTATGAGTCAAAATAGAAAACGTGTACAGCAGGCGCTGGGAAGCGTTTTTAAGCAATAAAAAACTGCAAATGTGTGTAAAACTCCAACCAAAGCTTTTGGATGCAAAAAACTGCCTGTAACTAGTATAAAGGGCAGAGTTCTACTCTAAATAGCCAGAGATTTTAGTGGGAAAGCATCCTTTTTGAAGTTATGAGTCAAAATAGAAAACGTGTACAGCAGGCGCTGGGAAGCGTTTTTAAGCAATAAAAAACTGCAAATGTGTGTAAAACTCCAACCAAAGCTTTTGGATGCAAAAAACTGCCTGTAACTAGTATAAAGGGCAGAGTTCTACTCTAAATAGCAAGAGATTTTAGTGGGAAAGCATCTTTTTTGAAGTTATGAGTCAAAATAAAAAAAAGTGTATAGCCAGGCGCTGGGAAGCGTTTTTAAGCAATAAAAAACTGCAAATGTGTGTAAAACTCCAACCAAAGCTTTTGGATGCAAAAAACTGCCTGTAACTAGTATAAAGGGCAGAGTTCTACTCTAAATAGCCAGAGATTTTGAGTGGGAAAGCATCCTTTTTGAAGTTATGAGTCAAAATAGAAAAACGTGTACAGCCAGGCGCTGGGAAGCGTTTTTAAGCAATAAAAAACTGCAAATGTGTGTAAAACTCCAACCAAAGCTTTTGGATGCAAAAAACTGCCTGTAACTAGTATAAAGGGCAGAGTTCTACTCTAAATAGCCAGAGATTTTAGTGGGAAAGCATCCTTTTTGAAGTTATGAGTCAAAATAGAAAAACGTGTACAGCAGGCGCTGGGAAGCGTTTTTAAGCAATAAAAAACTGCAAATGTGTGTAAAACTCCAACCAAAGCTTTTGGATGCAAAAAACTGCCTGTAACTAGTATAAAGGGCAGAGTTCTACTCTAAATAGCCAGAGATTTTAGTGGGAAAGCATCCTTTTTGAAGTTATGAGTCAAAATAGAAAACGTGTACAGCAGGCGCTGGGAAGCGTTTTTAAGCAATAAAAAACTGCAAATGTGTGTAAAACTCCAACCAAAGCTTTTGGATGCAAAAAACTGCCTGTAACTAGTATAAAGGGCAGAGTTCTACTCTAAATAGCCAGAGATTTTAGTGGGAAAGCATCCTTTTTGAAGTTATGAGTCAAAATAGAAAACGTGTACAGCAGGCGCTGGGAAGCGTTTTTAAGCAATAAAAAACTGCAAATGTGTGTAAAACTCCAACCAAAGCTTTTGGATGCAAAAAACTGCCTGTAACTAGTATAAAGGGCAGAGTTCTACTCTAAATAGCCAGAGATTTTAGTGGGAAAGCATCCTTTTTGAAGTTATGAGTCAAAATAGAAAAACGTGTACAGCAGGCGCTGGGAAGCGTTTTTAAGCAATAAAAAACTGCAAATGTGTGTAAAACTCCAACCAAAGCTTTTGGATGCAAAAAACTGCCTGTAACTAGTATAAAGGGCAGAGTTCTACTCTAAATAGCCAGAGATTTTAGTGGGAAAGCATCCTTTTTGAAGTTATGAGTCAAAATAGAAAAACGTGTACAGCAGGCGCTGGGAAGCGTTTTTAAGCAATAAAAAACTGCAAATGTGTGTAAAACTCCAACCAAAGCTTTTGGATGCAAAAAACTGCCTGTAACTAGTATAAAGGGCAGAGTTCTACTCTAAATAGCCAGAGATTTTGAGTGGGAAAGCATCCTTTTTGAAGTTATGAGTCAAAATAGAAAAACGTGTACAGCAGGCGCTGGGAAGCGTTTTTAAGCAATAAAAAACTGCAAATGTGTGTAAAACTCCAACCAAAGCTTTTGGATGCAAAAAACTGCCTGTAACTAGTATAAAGGGCAGAGTTCTACTCTAAATAGCCAGAGATTTTAGTGGGAAAGCATCC